>NC_135483.1:57207984-57507984 GCF_052094955.1 Ictidomys tridecemlineatus
CAAGCTATATCCCCTCGCCTCTGCCCCCAAGCCTTTTATATTTTTATTTTGAGACAGGGTCTCACTAAATTGCTGAGGGCCCACTAAGTTGCTGAGGCTAACCTCGAACTTGCTATCCTCCTGCCTTATTCTCCCAAGTTGCTGGGATAACAGGCATATACTACTACACCTGACTTCTTGTTTAATTTGCAAAGGAATACTATGAGGTAGTTAATATTATCCCTGCTTTACTAATGATGAACCTGAGGCTTATAGATGTTAAATAATTTGCACTAGTTCATACAGCCAGGAAATAGAATAGTTTCATATCTCAATCTAACTTAAACAGTCTTTATTCTTAACCACCGTATTATATTAACCCTTGTGTGTTAATTCTTTTCTAAAGTATTTAATAAAATCTTTGTAAACTTGCAATGCAATTTGAATATTGGTTTAAATGACATCAATATGGATTTCAACCTTTTCAGTTCATTAATTGAAATAAAGAACACTAAATGTGTAATATGCAACATGAACTCTATGCTAAGATATAAATCTGATTTTCCTGCTTATCTAAATAATACAAGTTTACTGCTTAAAAAATAAAATAATATATCAATTTGTAAGGCAATAAAATGTCCTCTATAAGACTGCTTTCCAGGACAACCCACCACTTTCCTGTATTTTTTTTGTGGGTGTACTTTCATTTATATCTATAAAATAGTGGGATTTATCTTCCTATTTTGTTTTGGACTGAGCTTTTTATTTTTGAATATTAGAGTGGAATACAATGCTTTATAATGTAAGGATTTCCTGTTTGTCAACACACTTATTATTAATTTCTTTCTTTAATTTTATCAGGTCAAGATAGGCAATGAAGTTGCTACTGGAACAGGGCCTAATAAAAAGATAGCCAAAAAAAATGCTGCAGAAGCAATGCTGTTACAACTTGGTTATAAAGCATCCACTAGTCTTCAAGATCAACTTGACAAGGTGAGAATAAAGCTTACATGCCTGTGTGCTTTCTGTCGGAATATTAAAGTGATTAATAAATTCTGATTATGACTAGTATTAAAGTAGGTGTCTATTTTAACTTTTCTAAGGCAGTGCTCTATCTTTATATAAGACAGATATTCCAGGTGCAAAATAACATCTATTTAAGGGGTAAGATGAAATATTAGTTAGTATTTATAATCTTACAATTAGCTAATAATAAAAATTTTTATATGATTGTACATATTCTGTAATATTTGTTGAATAATTTTTAACTTATTGAATGACTGTTTTTGTCAGTTAATTGTTTTTGTCTATAGACGTAGTCTTAATCTGCACCTTTTAAGAACAGAGGTTTTAGCCTTTATTTTGGGAATTAAGCTGAAAACACAGAAATAAGAATTCTGACGTATCTCTTTAGGGCAAGAACTATATTAGACAGACACACTATAAACTGATTTTTCTGTTTACTTTAAATTTAAAGATAAACTCACAGGGTATTTGTTTTCTGCCAAGACCTGTATTCATGGTCCCCAATTTCTTCTACAGCAGTTAATGACATCATTAACACCTACCTCTGTTGCAAGAGATGCACAGAACCCTGAATTCAGGGCTTGGCAGATAACTTGGTGAGAGTTGGCTTAATTTTATTTTGCATTAACTTATTTTATCTATGCATATGTAGAAATTATTCAATGTTTTATTTATATGGAAATTCATAATGAAACAGGCCTAATAAGTACTTTTATAAAACTGATATGCTTTTGATCAGGCCTTTCTTACATAAGGATTCTGTTTCATAGATATCTTTAGTTTCTCCATAAACAAATTTATGAAGTTTAGAATAAGAAATAAAGTTATCTGTTAAAAAATATTTAGCTTTATATTTCCTTTTGAGACAGCCATGATTCTTTTAATGATTAAAAAATCATTTGTGTAGTATTGCTAGCAATTTCAATTTTGTTTTTATAACCTGGCTAGTTAATGCTTTTTCTTCTTTTAAAAGAATTTGTAACGTGAAACCTAACATATGTTCCAGTTTCTGTAGATCTTATATTGTATATATGTTGTTTTAACTTAACACATTTGACTTAAAACTGGTGAGTAATTTATAAAAATATGTCAAAATACATCTCTTCACAGACACTTATTTATACAGTAAGTGAAAGAAAACAAGACAAAAATCAGCGTTAATTTTATTAATTAATTTTATTTATTTGAAAAACATTTCTTGCAAACAAGCTGTATTAGGGTTCTCCAGAGAACTAACCACATACATACACGCACATATACAAACACTCAGAGGGATTTATTTTAAGAAATTGGCCCATTTGATTGTGGAGGGTATTATAGTCTGGTTAGATAGGCTGTCAGGCTGGAGACTCTGAGTTCCAGTTCTAGTCCAAAGGCAGTCTGCTGGGAAATTCCCTTTTGCTCCAGGAGAGCAGCTTTTTGTTCTACTCAGGCTTTCAACTGATAATATGAACTTCATTCTTATGTGGAAGTGCAGTCAACTTTATTTAAAAGGCCCCAATTTAAATGTAAATATCATCCCCAAACTCTCACAGAAACACTTAGAATAAAGTTTGACCAATTATCTGGTCACTATGACTTCACAAGTTAGCACATAAAATTAACCATTACACCCATTAAAACTAAAGATAACAGGGTTACTGAATCTTGGTCTTTACACTCAAGGAATGAACCATTAGATGTTGGGAGTGAGGGGTTTCGATCATACAACAAACATTGTATACGTGTGTTAGGGTACACGGGGATGAGTCTGGAAAGTCAGGAAGAGTTGAGGCCACCATTTTTATATGAAGTAAAGAGCTTGAGGAATCATTCAAGTCTTGAACATGAAAATGAAATGATCTAGTTTGCATTCTTCAAAAGATAATTTGTAAATAATGTGGAAAATGGATTTGGTTAGGGTGAGGCTGAAGGCAGAGAGGCCAGCCAGTAGGCATGTAGAGAGTTATTTCCTCAAGAGATACTGAAGGCCAGGCTCAGTGGCACACACCTTTAATCTTAGCGGCTCTGGAGGCTTGAGGTAGGAGGATCAAGAAGAATTTAAAGCTAGTCTCAGCAATGGTGAGGTGTACTACACAACTCAGTGAGACCCTATCTCTAAATAAAACACAAAATAGAGCTGGGGATGTGGTCGAGTGTCTTTGAGTTCAATCCCTGGTACCACTCCCCTCCTCCCCCACCAAAAGGAGATACCAAGGGTCTAAACTAACACTGTGGTGGCAGAAAGGAGAGGGGAAAGACCCCAGAGATATCTCAACAGTGTAATTGGTACATGATGTGAGTGGCAGATAAGATTCATGAAGGATGGAAGAAGAAGGAGGAGAAAGGAATATCTGCAAAAATGAGGATTGGAGAAAGACTGAAAGCACTAGGTGGTAGTCATATGTTGCAGAGAAATCAAATAAATAAGTACTGGATATTTTGTTTTGCCAACAGATCTTTGGTATGGCAAAAGCAATTTTAAAAACCTGCAAAGCATTTTTTTTTTAAAATAGGTATTATTCATCCATGGTTAAAAGAATTGAAACAATAGATTAAACAAACAAATCAAACAAAAAAGTTTTTCTCATCTTCTCATAATCACAAGGACATCTCCCACTGTGAGTGTGTATTTGTATAGCATTCAGGATAGTGTCTAAGATACATTAAACATTCCATAAGGGCTTGATAAATAAAAATAAAATACATATCCTTATAGGTATATTCTATACATTAATATACCCCCACTTAAAAAATTCAGATTCTTGATGTGCGCTTCAGTGAAATTTGACAAATAGATAATATTTACTCACCACCACAATTAAGACCTTTAGCTTTTCTTGCACTTCCTTAAATTCCTTAATGCTTTATAAAATTAACCTGAGCCCTTACATTCATCCTCTGGTCAAGCAGTGATCTGATTTCTGTTCCTTTTTGCCTTTTGCAGAATATTAAACAATTAAAGTATACATTATATAGTTATTTTGTGTCTACTTCTTATTTCTTGGCATGATGTTTTTTCCCATATTTTTATTGGTACATTATATTTGTACATATTGATGGGATTTGTTGTTACATATTTATTCATGAATACAACATAACAACATAATTTGGCCAATATCACTCCCCAGTATTTCCCATTCCTATCCTTCACCCCTTAGTCCCTTTCCTCTACTGATCTCTCTTTTATTTTACTTCCCCTTTTCCTCTCTAGCTTCCATATACTAGAGAAAACATATAACCCTTAACTTTCTGAGTTTGATGTATTACACTTAACATGATGGTCTTTACTTCCATCCATTTTCCTGCAAATGCCATAATTTCATTTTTCTTGCTGAATAATTCAAAACTCTATTTTGTGTGTGTATATATTACATTTTCTTTATCCATCCATTCATTCATAGATGGAGACTTAGGCTGGTTTTGTAGTTTCACTATTATGAATTGTGCTGCTATAAAAATGAGTATGCATATATCTTACTGTATAAGATGTCTTTAATTCTTCAGGGTAAAGACTGAGAAGTGGTATAGCTGGATATATGATGGTTCCATGCCTAGTCTTTTGAGGAACCTTCATACTGATTTCCATAGCAGTTGTACTAATTTACAGTTCTAATAACAATGTAAAAGTGTTTCTTTTTCTCCACATCCTCTCCAGCATTTATTATTATTTGTATTATTGATGACTGCCAGTCTAACTGGTGTGAGATGAAATCTCATTGTAGTTTTGATTTGCATTTCATTTCCCTCATTGCTAATGGTGTTGAACATTTTTTTCCATGTATTTGTTGGCCATTCATTTATAGTTCGTTTGAGAAGTATCTGTTTAATTCATTAGATTTAACATAATGCTTTTGAAAGTTATCTACCTCACATTTATCATTAGTTTGAGCCTATTATAAAGCAGTTATAAACATTCACTTAGCAATCTTTGTATGTACATATTTCTCTGTTATATCCTGTATGTATGCATTCATTTAATAAGTATGCGTTTAATCTTATAAGAAATTATGAAGCTGTTTTTCCAAACAGGCTGTACTATTTTACATTCCTACCAGCAAAATTTGAAAATTCAACTTGCTCCATATCCTCTCTAGCTCTTGTTGGTATCCTTTTGTGTGTGTGTGTGTGTGTGTGTGTCGGGGCTAGTATGCCTTCTGCATGTGAGGCAAGCCTTCTAAGAACTGATCCACCATCACTTTTTAATTATTATTATTTTTTTAGTTGTAGTTGGACATAATATCTTTATTTTTTTTAATGTGGTGCTGAGGATTGAACCTAGCTCCTCGCACATGCTAAGTGAGCTCTCTACTGCTGAGCCACAACCCCAGCCCCCTACCACCATCACTTTTGATGGTGGTTTGGTCATGCTGTCTCTGGAGATATGTATATGTGTGCACGCACGCATGCACACACATAATTTTTTAAAAATTAAAATTCTTTTATTTTTGGTACTGGGAATTGAACTCAAGGGTGCTTCACCCCTGAGCCACATCTCCAGTTCTTTTTATTTTGAGACAGGGCCTTGCTAAGTTGCTGAGAATAGTCTCAAACTTGTGATCCTCTTTCTTCAGCCTTCCAAATCTCTGGAATTATAGGTGTGCACCACCACACCACCATGTCTGGATCTTTGGATATTTTTAATTGGTGCATTATAATTATACATAATAGTGGGATTCATTGTGACATATTTATACATGCACATAACATAATTTGGTCAGTTTCATTCTTTAGTACATCTTCTTCTGCTCCCTTCCTGTCTTACTTTGGTCTGTTTGGATTTTAGTGTGTATTTCTCTAATAATAATGTTGAGTGTTTATTATCATGTGTTTGTTTATTCCTTGAAGTGTATGTTCAAAATGTTTGCCTTTTTAAAGAATTAGATGGTTTGCTTTCTTATTTACAAGAGTTTTTAAGAATACTGAGTCTTCTGATCCATGAACAAGATTATTTCTCCATTAATTTAGATTTTTGGAAATCTGTCCCTTATTCCATCTTTTTCCCCAAAGAAATTGCATGTATGGGCTGGGATTATGGCTCAGTGGTAGAGTGCTCACCTAACACGTATGAGGCCCTGGGTTCGATCCTCAGCACCACATATTAAGTCAATAAATAAAATGAAGGTATTGTGTCAACTACAACTAAAAAGTATTTTAAAAAAAGAAATTGAATGCACATTTCTTATGTTTATCCTGTTTATTACAGATCAGATTTCAGCCATTTATGTCTGCTAAGAGAGTTACAACTTGTTCAGTCTGGAACCTGCTGTTCAGGTTCTAGATTTTGATTGATGTTCTCTTCTGTTGTTTCTGTGTGTGTAGCGTGGTGTGTGTGTGTGTGTGTGTGTGTGTGTGTGTGTGTGTGTGTGTGTATGTGTGTGTGTGTGAATTTGCTCTTCTGATCAATCTGACATGTTTAAATAGGAACCTTATAAAGCAGTTTCATTAGTGTTAGGGGAGAAATCAGAGAGCAGTAGACTTGGGATTCAGCTGAAGATGAAGAGTTAATCACAGTAAATGTAACCTAGTATTTAAATGTCTTTGGCCATTAGTAGAAGGAAAGGGAGTAAGAAACGAGGCTGGGTATGGTGGCCCACACATCTAATCCAGCCCATCTGTGAAACTTAGGGAAAGCCTGTCTCAAAATTTTAAAAAGAATTGGAGATTAGTTCAGTGATACAGCACCAGGGGTTTAATCCCCAGGATCACCCCATCCCACTACCTCCAGAAAAAGAAAATTAAAAAAAAAAAAAAGGAGGCACAAAATGGTAAATATATTTTTACCAACTTCAATGGAGCTCTCAAATGCATGGGAATGTGCATTTTTCTAATCAACATTCATATATCAGAGAGTAGGGACCATTTATCATGAATGGTTAGAAGCTACAAATGTAAATGACATCAGTTTGTAACAGCCTTTAGAATATTGGACATGGAAGCAAATAGATGACCTGTAGATGGGGATTTGAGGATGAAGCAACAGAAGGACAAAGGGGTAAATAGTTAAGAACTAGAAGGGACATGTCAGATATGGGATCCAAGCAAGGCAGATAATAAGCTAGAAGTAGTGAGAGAGATTGGAAAAGTCAAAGACTCAGAGGACTGAATGAAATTAATTACAAATGTTTATAGAAATAAAGGAAATAATTGAGGTATAAAATAGAAGAGTTACAGGAAGTGAAATTTGGGAGATGAGCTGCTGAGTTTTCTCTTTCTAGGACATGGTTTGTTTAGAGAGGGATCTAATGGATAATGTGTCCTGGGCACTACCCTGATGGTGTTGCTGGGTTCCTCCAGTGCTCCGTATATTTGTGGTCGTGGGCCCCGGAGCATTGGGCCCCCCTGCCCATTTTTTGGCAATGGAGCCTGATGCCTTTCTCCACGATATCATGGGTAAACACCTGGTCCTTCTCTGTTTTTTGATAACAGAGTACCCTCTATGGTGGTTTGAGAATGGCATTCATTAGCCCAATGTCTCCCTCTATGGCATCGTGGGCAAATACCCAGTATTCTACCCCTTTGATACCTAGTATTGTTAAACCCTCCTCCTATGGGGTAATTCCTTTTAAAATGCCCTATTTGTTCACAGTTATAGCATGTTTTTGGCCTGGCATCTAAAGCCTGTTGTACTGCAGCTGCCAAGACTTGCCCTTGTTCATTAATGTCTCTACATAATTTAATATATGTGTTTAAATCTCCATGTTTCCATGGTCTAATGGTCTCCTTACACCATCTGTTCGCTTGTTCATAGGCTAGCTGTTTAATTAATGGCATTGCTTGTTCTGTATCCCCAAAAACTCTGGTAGCTGTTTGAATAAGCCTATCTACAAATTCAGCGTAAGGTTCATTAGCTCCTTGTATTACCTTAGATAATTGACCTTGTAAATCTCCATGTCCTTGTAAAGTCTTCCATACCCTAACCGCATCTACAGCAATTTGTGAGTATATGGCAGGATCATATGCAATTTGTTGCTGCTGACCCTCATAAGGTCCCTTTCCTAACAACATATCTAGATTTCTCTGAGGATAACTGGCTGCTGCATTTTGCCTAGCCGTCTCCGTGCAAAATTCCTCATTGGCAACCTTCCATAACAGGTATTGTCATCCATTTAGCACAGCTTTACACATACTAGTCCAGTCTGCTGGCGTCATGTTCACATTGGTAATGGACTCGACCATGCTTACAGTGAAGGATGCTTGAGGACCATAGGTTGTTACAGCCTCTTTTAGCTGCTTCACTGTTTTGAAATCTAAAGCATGGTGAATTCGCTGCCCTCCTACCTGCTCAAATACAGGGCATACTAATGTTTGAGGTCCTGTCTCAGGATCCCATCTACCAACTATGGGGGTTGGGGGTCTCCCAGCATATGGAGGTGGAGCTGTTGGGTGGACACTTACGCCCTCTGGTGATAGAAAGGTATTAGTAGCAGTCTCCTGTTTTACCTTTTCCCCTGATGACTTTTTCTGCTCTAAACTTTCTTCCCCTTTCTGACAATCTTGAGAGGCCTCCTCTTTGACTTGATCTAAAATGTCTTCTCCTTGACTAAGTAAACAAGATTGTATCAACGTCCATAACAGTAATGTGTCAACTGGCAGAGTTCCTGGGCTTTCCTTTTCTATCCTTTTTAAATCTTCAATGTATGCCCTAATTGTTCTTGATATTAATGGGGTGCCTCCTTCCCTAAAAATTTACTTAACATTTTTTCGGTTTGTTTTTTTTACTAATTTTTAATTCCATATTTCCATGACAAAGATACTCCTCACTAAGATAATGCAAAACAAAACCGAGACAAAATGAAACAAAAATGGAACAAAAATTCATTATGATGGCCTTTCTATCCTCCTGAAATGTACATCCATCCTTTCTCCCTATCTGTTCCTCAGACGCAAATAGTTTTTCCTCAGATGTGAGCAGTTTTTCTTCTGTCTCACCCATATCCAGGGACAGGCAACTTAAAACAAAAGCAAAACAAAACGAAAGAAGAATCTTAAAATGGCTACCCATCCTCTCGCCCTGCCCTCAGCGGCGAGCAGTTTACCTTATCACTTATCCTCAGTGCGTGCGGGCCTCCAAATGCCAGCCGCCAAATGCTGCAGTCTGGCTGGGCACAATTCATGAGCCACTTATAAAGCAGGAACAAACTTTATTTTTAGAACACACACGCCGCACCACGAGAGCTCTTCAGGAATTCCCTTCCACCACCGGCTCTTCCATGAGCACCTCAACCACCACTCTTCCTGCCCTTGAGGACGATTGTCTGGGTTGTGTGGGCGGAGCCAAAAGAATCCCCCAGTGAGCAGCTCCATGGTCTGAAAAGGCAGGGAAACAGCCCAATGAGCATCACCGCAGAGGAGCCGATCAGCTGGAAGTTTGCTGGGGCCGCTGTGAGCCAATCAGCTAGAAGTTTGCTGGGGCTGCTTTGGCTGTGGCTCTGAACAATTAATAATCACTTTAACTTTGTCCCTGTTGACTTTATTTCCTCATATTCTCTTAAAAGGGTGAGAATTTTCAATATTAGACATAGCTCTCAGATGAAAATTGTTACTTCACTGTTTCAAATATATAGTTAAAATAAAAAAGCAAGGTAAAGGACAGAGAAATTAATACAATTATGTAATAGTTTTTTTTAATTCTACATTTAAAAATGTAATTTATTAATTTGGAAAGTCTAGCCAGAGTCCTGAGGCTAATTGTGGAACTGCTCTAGAATTCCTGAAACATAAATATTTTTCTAAGAACTTAAATAGTTGTTGGAGTGTTGGAGCTATTTTTTTTAAAGAGAGAATGAGAGAGAGAGAGAGATTTTAATATTTATTTTTTAGTATTTGGCAGACATAACATTTTTGTTTGTATGTGGTGCTGAGGATTGAACCCGGGCCGCACTCATGCCAGGTGAGTGTGCTACCGCTTGAGCCACATCCCCAGCCCAGGAGCTATTTTTTTTAATATTTATTTTTTAGTTGTAGTTGGACACAACACCTTAATTTATTTATTTATTTACTCACCCATTTATTTATTTATTTTTATGTGGTGCTGAGGATCGAACCCAGGACCCTGCACGTGCTAGGCAAGTGCTCTACTCGTGAGCCACAACCTCAGCCTCTGTTGGAGCTATTAATAAAATTAAATGTAAAGAAAGAATGAAAAAAATATTGAATATATTTTCTTTCTGCTCACAAGGTTTTCATACTGATAACAATTTTTAGTGGTTTTTCAAAATCTTTTAAAATTTCTGTCATCCTTGGAGGGATCTGCTTCTCCATCAGAGTGCTGTTTATTTGCAAATAATCCCTTTCCATTGAGGCCACTTTTGCACATTTCCATTAGTTTCAAACTCTGTTCTTTATCCCAGTGTCTTTCTTTTTTTTAAAATATTTTTTTAGTGGTTGATGTACCTTTTAATTAATTGATTTATTTATATGTGGTGCTGAGGATCGAACCCAGAACCTCACACATGCTAGGCAAGTGCTCTGCCACTGAGCCACAATGCCAGCCCCTCTTTCTTCTCTTTCTTAGATGCACAGTTCACACTTAATCCATGCTTTCTATTCATTTTTTTCTTCAGCTTTTTCTTTCGTTCCAAATGAAAAGGTACTAACTAGTATGATTACTGTTTTCTCAAAAAGCTCTGTTTGACATCCTGACACTTCTACATGTTAGCTGTATAACCTCAGACTGGCTATTGAGCACCTCTAACCCTAGTTTGCTTCTCTGTGAAGTTGAATATTAATATCATCTTATGAGATTTTTGTGAGAATGAAAATGAGATGATCTCTATCAATGTAAAATACCTAGCGAATTACCAACCATACTTAAGTGTCTTAAGTGTCAGCTGGTAACTATTACCTCTGTCAGCCTATTTTGTTATACAGCAGTTTTTGTCCTGTGAAGGATGCCTATGTTAGCATTTTCTAGTAGAAGATTACAGTAGTGATCTTGCAGGTGTGGAAGAAGACAGGATTTGTGTTTTAAGGAGATAAAAGAGATAATTAAAGGAAGAAAGAGATGCTCATTTGAAGCTGTTGGTTGTTTCTAATATACCATGCTATTTATCTGCAAATAGTCCCTTTCCATTGAGGCCACTTTTGCACATTTCCATTAGTTTCACGGAAGATGGAAGGAGACCCTCATTGTTATACATTTTGCACATTTCCATTAGTTTCAACTTGTTTTTCAGAATTCTTTATTTTCTTTTGTTCTGCTATTGTATCTTGTTATCCTTAAGATGTATAATAAAAATGAAAGAGATAAAGAAGAGAAAAAATTTGAAAGCCATTTGGTTAACTCTTTCCTAAAATTATGTTTTTGGTGAAAGTCAGGAGTTTCCCAGAATGGATAAAGTAACACTTGTATTTTTTTTTTAATTAATTGCTCAAGACAATACAATGATCATGACATATCATACATTTGATTCAAATGGGGTATGAATTCTTATTTTTCCACGTGTACAGATTGCAGAATCACATTGGTTATATAGCCACGTTTATACCTAAAGCAATACTAGTGTGTGTTGTATTCTGCTGCCCTTCCTATCCTCCCTCCCCTCCCCTCCCCTCTCCTCCCCTTCCATCACCTCTCTTTACCCAATCTACTGTGACAAATTTCTCTCTCTTTTTTTTCCTTCCCCCTCACATCCTCTTATATGTAATTTTGTATAACAATGAGGGTCTCCTTCCATCTTCCAGGCAAATTCCCCTTCTCCCTCCCATTCCCTCCCACCTTTCGTCCCTGTTTAGTGGTAATTCTCATGCTCTTCCTCCCTACTCTGTTTTGAGTCACCTCCCTTATATCAAAGAAAACATTCTGCATTTATTTTTTAGAGATTAGCTAATTTCACTTAGCATAATCTGCTGTAATGCCATTCATTTCCCTGCAAATGCCATGATTTTGTTATTTTTTAGTGCTGAGTAATATTCCATTGTGTATAAATGCCACATTTTTTTTTTTTATCCATTCATCTATTGAAGGGCATCTAGGTTGGTTCCACAGTTTAGCTATTGTGAATTGTGCTGCTATGAACATTGATGTAGCTGTGTCCTTGTAATATGCTCTTTTTAGGTCTTTTGGGTATAGTCTGAGAAAGGGAATAGCTGGGTCAAATGGTGGTTCCATTCCCAGCTTTCCAAGGAATTTCCATACTGCTTTCCAAATAGGCTGAACCAATTTGCAGTCCCACCAGCAATGTACAAGTGTACCTATTGCCCCACATCCTCGCCAGCACTTGTTATTGTTTGACTTCATAGTGGCTGCCATTCTTACTGGAGTGAGATAGTATTTTAGAGTGGTTTTAATTTGCATTTCTCTGATTGCTAGAGATAGTGAGCATTTTTTCATGTATTTGTTGATTGATTGTATATCCTCCTCTGAGAAGTGTCTGTTCAGATCCTTGGCCCATTTGTTGATTGGGTTATTTGTTTTCTTATTGTTTAATTTTTTGAGTTGTTTGTGTACTCTGGAGATTAGAGCTCTATCTGAAGTATGAGGGGTAAAACTTTGTTCCCAGGATGTAGGCTCCCTATTTACCTCACTTATTATTTCTCTTGCTGAGAAAAAACTTTTTAGTTTGAATGTGTTCCATTTGTTGATTCTTGATTTTAACTCTTGTGCTATAAGTGTCCTATTAAGGAATTTGGAGCCCGACCCCACGAGATGGAGATTAGGGCCAACTTTTTCTTCTATTAGATGCAGAGTCTCTGGTTTGATTCCTAGCTCCTTGATCCATTTTGAGTTAACTTTTGTGCATGGTGAGAGAAAGGAATTCAATTTCATTTTGTTGCATAAGGATTCCCAGTTCTCCCAGCACCATTTGTTGAAGATGCTATCCTTTCTCCATTGCATGCTTTTAGCACCTTTGTCTAATATAAGGTAGTTGTAATTTTGTGGATTGGTCTCTGTGTCCTCTGCTCTGTACCATTGGTCCATCCACCTGTTTTGGTACCAGTACCATGCTGTTTTTGTTACTGTTGCTCTGTAGAATAGTTTAAAATCTGGTATTGCTATACCATCTGTTTCACTCTTCCTGCTTAGAATTGCTTTAGCTATTCTGGATCTTTTATTTTTCCAGATGAATTTTATGATTGCTTTTTCTATTTCTGCAAGGAATTTTGATTGGCATTGCATTGAACCTATAGAGTACTTTTGGTAATATGGCCATCTTAATGATATTAATTCTGCCTATCCATGAACAAGGTATATCTTTCCATCTTCTAAGGTCTTCTTCTATTTCTCTCTTTAGGGTTCTGTAGTTTTCATTGTATAGGTTTTTCGCCTCTTTTGTTAGGTTGATTCCCAAGTATTTTTTTTTTTTTTTGAGGATATTGTGAATGGGGTGGTTGTCCTCATTTCCATTTCAGAGGATTTGTCACTGATACACAGGGATGCCTTTGATTTATGGATGTTGATTTTACATCCTGCCACTTTGCTGAATTCATTTACTAGTTTTAGAAATTTCCTGGTAGAACTTTTTGGGTCTGCTAGGTGTAGGATCATGTCATCCGCAAATAGTGCTAATTTAAATTCTTCTTTTCCTATCTTTATGCCTTTAATTTCTTTCGTCTAATTGCTCTGGCCAGTGTTTAGAGAACTATGTTGAATAGAAGTGGTGAGAGAGGGCATCCCTGTCTTGTTCCAGATTTTAGAGGGAATGCCTTCCATTTTTCTCCATTTAGAATAATGCTTGCCTGAGGCTTAGAATAAATAGCTTTTACAATGTTGAGGTAAGTTCCTGTTAACACTTCTATTCTTAATTTAACTTTAGGATTGATAAAGAAGCTCTTTTAGTCACTTTAGTACTTCTGATTACTAATATTGTTTATTTACAAATGAATTAAATATTTTTTAATCACTTAGAGCCTATCTTATACATACTACACTTAATATTAGTCTCCCTTTCTCCCCTTCCCTTTCCTCCTTCCCCCCTCTTTCTTCCTTCCTTCTTTCCTTCCTTCCATTCTTTCATTCTTTCTTTCTACCAGGGATTGAACTCAGGCACACTTAACCACTGAGCCATGTCCCAAGCCCCTGTTGTATTTTATTTTGAGACAGGGTCTTGCCAAGTTGCTCTACGGCCTCACTAAATTGCTGAGGTTTGCTTTGATCTTATGATCCTCCCACCTCAGCCTCTCAAGCTGCTGAGGTTACAGGTGTGTGTCACTGCACCAATATTAGGCTTTTTTGATACTTTCAATTGTAAATTTACACATGCAGTTGAAAGTTGATGGAGAGTTAGAAATAGATTCAAATATAGATAAGAGATAGATGATATTGTTTACATTAGTTACTCTTTTTCTTATACCTTTTTATTCTATCTATCTATCTATCTATCTATTTATTTTTATGTGGTGCTGAAAAATCTAACCTAGTGCTTTCTGTGTGAGGCAAGCACTCCACCACTGAGCTGCAACCCTAGGCCCCATTAGTTACTCTTGTAGCCATCTTCTCTTTGGAGAGAGTGCACAGAACTACCATAGAAGAAATCATTACCCTTACTTTGCTTAATTGATTGTCAGTATTTTATTTCATTTTGTAAATTAGCCTTTTTCTCTGGATTTAAACAATTGATTTAATCTTTCAGACAGGGGAAAACAAAGGCTGGAGTGGTCCAAAGGCTGGGTTTCCTGAACCAACAAATAACAGTAAGTTCTCATTTTTATGTTGTCTGCATTTAGTGTTCATCAGTAGTACTGACTGGTTCTGTCTGGATGCTGCTTTAAACATTGTGGAGGATATAGGGGAGTTGTGGTGTTTGCTTTCCTGAAAGAAAACTGGAAACTAAGACATAGACACTCATATCCTTAAAATGGCGAAACAATTGCAGATTCATATAGTGATGATATTTTTCAAACTGTCATTTTATTGATATAATATTCTTATAAAAATAAAAAAGCAATTATCTACAAATCAATTAGCTCTGAGATCAGCTGTTTTCAAAGTTAATTCTTTTAATGTCTATGCAAATATTTATATAATTATACTGATAAAATTTTTATTGTGTTGTTTTCTTTTAATAGTGCTATAAACATTTTCCACATTTTGCTGAGTCATTAGAATTTTTATTATTTAATTAAAATCACTAAATATAAATATAAAGTTGCTTATGGTCTTATTTCATGTATAGTATTCTTAATGCTTAAAACTCAATTTCTGTTTATTTCTTTTTCAAATGTATTTAATCAAGATATTTTGCACTGGACTTTTAGACACTGTACCCTCTTAAAAACATCTGTTTTCACTGAAATGACCATTTTACTGTAAATCAATGAATGAAAACATTTGGTTTTGAAAATGCTCAATTTATCTAATTTTTAACCCTGTTTCTCTTCCTTACAACCTCTAGGCACTGAAAAAGGAGGTTAAATCTGAAAATTGCCATAACAAGGGGTATTTAGTCTTTAAGATTGGCAGCTTACATCTTTATGTATATATAATGAAATTAATAACAGATATTACCAATGCATGCTTGTAAGAATTGAATTCTTGACTCAACTAGCCTCTTGAAAAGAATATTTCAGTGAGCTAATGGTATTTTTAGGGTAACTTTCTGAGAATAATTTAAATTAATGTGACTGAGAGACCTTGGACTATACAGTAGTGTTGAAAAATGTGATGAGTTTTGTATATACACCATAGAAAAAATGGAATCAGTTCAGGATTCTAAGAGAGTATATTTAATTCCTTTGATGTTTGAATATATTAGCTTATAATAACTTGATAAGAGAACATAGGGAACATTAAAATTGATTGAAGTTTTGTGTAAAGTATTTTAACATAGTACCTGTTTCTAGTAATTTTGTAATGAATGTTGATTTCCTTCCATCCTCCTTTCCCCATCTTTTATAAAAGTGATAAAAGTCTAAGTACTCTTGCCAAAAATTTAATTCTTATACTTTTTATTTGTCAGATATATTTTATCATGAACATTGTGACTAAAGAATAGTTTATTCTTGAGTCATATTTTGACACTAGCCATGTTTTTGAAGAACATATGAACATTACATATTTGAATATGGAAGTCATATAGTGATTAACTGGACATGAAATCACATTGTAGATAGCCTACAGGCTGTATCACTAAACAGATATTAGGGGTTGTAGCTCAGTGGTAGAGCACTTGCCTCACATGTGTGAGGCACTGGGTTCGATCCTCAGCACCACATAGAAATAAATAAATAAATAAATAAAGATATTGTGTCCATTACAACCAAAACATTATTTAAGAAAAAACACATTTCTAAAACAAACAATAAACAGAGATATTTTGGCTGTTAGTATTATGTGTTGATTTTTTTTTAACTTGCTAAATGATACTGGAACTCCTTTGCAAATATGAAAAGAATATATTAAAAAAAGGCTAATTGCTGGGTTTCTGTTCTCAGGACTAAAAGGCTCAGGGGTCACTCCAGGTAAACAGGGCTAACTGGGCTGCATGAAATAACCACACAAGAGACACAAATACCTTTTTCTTTGGGGTCGCTGTGACTGCTCCTCTTAAGGGTCCGCAGAAAGAGAGAGAGAGCGAGCGCGAGAGAGAGAGTGCGCATACGTACTGACCCTTTTATTGAGGAGAAGCTATTCAAATGAGGCAAGGGGTCAGGTTTCAGAGGGCTGAGTCTATCTTCATGATGTCCACTGTCAGCAGGTTGACTAAAAACCTGGGTTGGCCACATCCAAGGGCACAGTAAGAGAAGGGAACACATACAAGGCACTTCCATGCAAGATTCTATCCTAAACAGGGTAAGGGGTAATATTACAAAGGAACAGGTGAGCCTAGCTCCACCCATGGGGCTGTAGCAAGACATGCCCAGGCACGAAGACAGTCACTTGAACCCTAGAAGAGTGCAGCAGTCTAGTAGCATGGTTGCCTGACACCACATTGCCCAGCAGGGGAGTTAACTCAGTCTCGTGCGAGGTTGGTCTCCCACAGCTAATCAGTTTATTAAGTGATCAGAAATATGTAAGAGTGCCCCAAAGATTGTTTAACCTATTTGAAGCCAGTTTAAAACAACTAAATTGAGCTTGGTGCAGCGGTGTGTGCCTATTTAGCTACTCAGGAGGCTGAGACAGGAGAATCACAAGTTTGAGGCTAGCCTGGACAACTTAGCAAGACCTTGTCTCAAAATAAAAAATAAAAATGGACTGGAGATATAGCTCAGTGGTAAAGCACCCCTGGGTTCAATTCCCAGTACCAAAACAAAACAACAACAAATTAACTAAACTGTTAAAACTTTAAGAATTTCTCTGTTCTATAATGGTTCAAATTTGGAATTTCAAAGAATATTCTTACATCCCTTCCCGACTGTGAGGATAACAAAGCTGACATAATTCTTCAAATTAACACAGGTGGTTCTGCCTCAGGTTACCATAGATGATGAGAATCTGAAGAATAGAAACTGTAGTGTAGCCCAAGGTTTGATGGCTCACTAATGAACGAAGCTCCAGATCCATCAGAGCCAGTATAAAACTACTTAAATACATTAGGAAAAAGTTGGTTTCTGCTTAGTAATGGATCACTGAGGTGATAAGTCAATTACATGAAAATTAATTTAATGGTAATATTTAGGTTAACTTCTCTTCTATTTGATCAGTTCCTTAAGTTTGAAATTCTGCTCTAAGTGATTTCTGCCCTATGAAAAATACCTGTTAACATTTTAGGCAAGGGTTAAATCTTGGATCTTTTAGGATGACACAGGTTGAGGAAGATAGAAATTTGAGGTTGCCAGCACTAGGTGCCTTAATGACATATTGTCGAGCCATGAACAGTTCATTTTATATCTTATTTTCAATATGCTATGTTAAGAGTTATATATACAAATTTATAATGTTGAGACACTTAAATTATTGAATATTTGTACAATGATTAACCAACCTTGAAAAACATCTGAAAAGGTAACATTAACCTTGTGAAAAACATTGTGTTGTCATGAAGTGACTCTCTGCATCATTTTGTCAAATTCTACATCACTGTAGCTTTGAAGATCAAATTTCTAGCCAATCATTATATGGATAAATAACACAAAATTAACTTGAGTCATAATATACAGAAATTAAAAGAAGGGAATGCAGAGTTGGAAAGTGAAAGAAGGAAATTTTAATCTGGCATAGCTAGCACCTAACTATAAGTAGACAAAAAATGTTAATGTACATGTGCATTTAATTTTTGAAGTGGAAGATTTTTTTTTAAAGATTATAGTCATAGAAACTGCTAACAGTTACAATTGAAAAAAATACTTGAAATGGTTTTGCAAGTGATTGTGATTACATAGACTGGTTTCTCAATTTATTTTCCTGGCTTGATTACCTGCAGCTTTAAAATATGGACCTAATTTTGGTATGCTTCTCAGGCTTTCTTCATCATACTGAAGTATATCAGAACGTAGACTATTCTGTGTTTTTATCCTTCAAATCATTGTCATTATATTGAAGTACTAGAAAATGTTACAATATAATGTGAAGTTTTTGTTAAATTTGTCATAGGGCAATTTTATGCTTGGCATACACATAAAAAGCTAGCTTTGAGGAATGACTAACAAATTTTTTTTAAAAGATCATTCATTTTAAAGATTTACTGATTGCTTATGGAAAACTTTCTAAAATATTTAGATACAGTTCAGTTGATAATATCTTTTTTTTTGTATTCACAGTCCATGTTTCTTATTAATAAAGGGTTTTACTTGAAACAGGTTGTTTCTTAAAGGTGAACTCTAGCTTAATTCAAAATTGGATTAAGCTCAAAGGTATTCACTGGTATGTGCCGAATCCACCCACTAAAATATTATTTGGAAGCATTTTTTCCTCAGAAATATTTTTCCATTAACCTTTAAAAAAGTTTTAGGCCTCATGAAATATGTTGGCTCTTCTAGGTTCATTAGAGAAAACTCAAGACAAATACTTTTGGGACAGAATAGAGTGACTTTTTCAGGATTTAAGTTGACTCAGTAACATTTTTGTCACTTTTGTGTCATATGCAAGTCATATGCAGTGTACATCCTAAAACTAGGAAGCTATATTATCCCATTGATAGGATGTTGGATAGGTTGCCTGCTTGTTTCCCTGATAATGGTATACCTTATCTAGAACCTCTACTTATCTTTTTTTTTTCCTGTGGAGTGTGGGGGTTGTCCTTTGATGATAATAGATTAATACATTATTGCTTTAACAGTGTTTTGGGAGAGTTCCCTAAACAAATTCCTTTTGGGGTTCCCGTAACAGAAACCACTTTGTAATGAGACAATTAAAGTAGTTGTAGTCAATTGGATTTAAGTATAAAGCTGAGTGATACATCTTATCTGTTTATTTAGACATAAACAACTGTGTTCAAAATGCAAGAGTGTAGCTGATCTGTAGTGATGTATTTTAGAAAGATTTTGGTGAGTTACCTTTGCTGAGCAGACTGTGCTCTCCATCTGAGACTGCTGATGGAAACGTTCTTTTTACCATGAGCGAGAAAGACTTAATATTCCATAAAGATACCCTCCCCAGATTACCTTGGTGATATGTTGGACTGTCTGAGTGATGAGAAGCTGTAGTCTTTTGTTGTTTTAATTGCTTTGACAAGGATTTGCTTTTCTTGTCCAGTGAATCTAAGGTTAGAGGTAGCGTTAAGTTTGCTTCTATCGTAGTCATGTCGGTTAAGTCTGTGTTTGAAGGCCCATTTGTTTAAAGGAAAAAGAATTTGAGATTAGAAAGTGTTTGATCAGATTAGTACAGATAGCATATTTTCCAAAATATACTTAGGAAAAATTTAATGAATTTAAATTTTCATGATTTAAAAAACTTGCTTGACTTGTGTTTTTATACACAAAATGATTTTCAGATAACAGTTTGTGTGTGTGTGTTTTTTTTTAAAGGCAACCATAAAAACAGTTTAAGGATGCCTTTATTATTGTAGTATGAGAGTATTTTTAAGCATAAGAGCAAAGGGTGAAATGACAAAGAAAAAAAGAGATGAATTTAGATACATGAAAACTAAAAATGGTTTCAGAGCACAGCATAAAAGTAAGAAGTCAAATGACAAATAGAAAGCATAACCTGTGAATATATAGCAACAGGTTAAATGTATAGAGGACACGTGTAAGTTGATTTATTTAAAAAAAAAAAAAAAAGGCCAGTGCCCTGGTAGAAAAAAGAACAGACAATAAATAATGAAAAATTCTCAGCAATACTGAATAAGTACAGAGTAAAAATAAATATTATGAAATTTCTGATGTATAAAAGTTGTCAGGTCTTTAAAAATGATAATTCTACTCCTGAGGAAACACATACTCACATGCTACTGATAGTTTTGAGAACTAGTGTTTTCTTTCTGAAGGTTATTAGCCTAAGTATTAGAACACTTAGACACATTTCTTTTTAAAGCTTAACTAAAAGATAAGGAAAAATAGAATAGGTTTCTATAAAGTAAAACTAGCTTTTATAATTAGAAAAAAATCAAATATATTTAAAATACAGACACAGATTTTAACCAGAAATGCACTAGATTACTATATTTATTTATGTGTTTTTAAATGGTATTTAGTGCTTTAGATAAATGGTCACAACAAGGGTAAAGGGTCAAAATATAAAATTAAAAAACAAAGGCTGCGGATGTAGCTCAGTCAGTAGAGTACTTACCTTGCATGTACAAGGTACTGGGTTCAATCTCCAGCACCGCAAAAATAAGTAAATAAATAAATGAATAAAAAACAAAATGTTATTCCAATTCTCTAAAAATATACTATTATAAACATATGCATTAAGAAAAAGAAAACATGGTAAATATTACCTGGCTATTATAATATAAACAGTGGTTATCAATATATTCTTAAGTTGAGGGTCACTTCTGTTACCTTCCCTCAAATCCCTCTGCTTCTGTCTAGTTTCCTTGCCATGCCCAGTTAAGTCACTATTATCTAACTGATCTCCCTGCTGCTCCTCTTGCCAGTTCACTCACAACATAGAGTGAAGGGTGATCTTCAAAGGCAAAATGGGGACCTTGGAGATAGGACAATAGACTGACTCCTTCTCTGAAACCCTTTCTGGAGATGCCTAAGAAGCAAAAATGATCTTAAAGGATCCAGTACTTACTGCAAAAATGGTTTATATGTTGGTTGGTTGATTAAAAGTCAAAAGTCCTGTCCGAATAAAAAGAATTAATAAATAAATAAATAAAAGAAGAAGAAGAAAAGAAGTAAAAAGTTGGTTAGAAGCAGGAAGAAAATGACATCCTGGAGCAGACAAGGGCTAGAAACGTTGGATAGTATATTGTCTTTCTCTTGCTGTGTAACAAATTACCACAGTTATCAGTTTAAAACATTTATTTTCTTCCAGTTCCTAAGTCATCAGTTCAGGCATGGCTTAACTGGGTCCTCTACTCAAGGACTCACAAGTCTCCAGTCATAGTTTCAACCAGGATACATTTCTTTTTAGAGCTTTGAGTTCTTATATAAGCTCATGTGGTTGTTGGTGGAATTCAGTCCTTTTGTTTGTGGGTCTGAGGTCCCTGCTTTCTTGCTGACTATCAGTAGGGACTGCAGTCAGCTCCTAGAGGCCACCACAGTTCCTCTGCAGTGTGGCCTTCTCACAAATTGGCTGTTCCTGTCTTTAAAGTCAAGTAACTGGATTTAAGCATAAATATTATATATTAAACAGTTAGGGAAGCAGAGTTAATTCTATAGACAGGTGTCCATTAATGGATGGATAAATAAAGAAAATATGGTGTGTATGTGTGTGTGTGTATACATACACACAGTGGAATATTATTATTGTATTATTCAGCCATGAAAAAGAACTAAATTCTGTCAATTGCAGCCACATGGATTAAGCTGGAAGGTATTATATTGAGTGATATAAGTCAGGCAAAGAAAGACAAATACAACATGTTCTCACTTATATGTGAAAGAAAAAAAAATTGGCTTTATTTGTTAAGAAAACCACAGTTCACTGATTCACTCATCTCTAACTCTGAATTTTAGTGATCAATACATTTGTACTATTGAAAAATGTCTTGATATTTCACATGTACAATGCAGAGAATTGACAGTCTTGTTTCAGATTTTGTATTTGAAATTTCTGGCTAACATCTGGGGATGCAGATTTTGAAACTTGTAAGAACAAATTTGTTTTTTGTTTAAACTTGTTCTAGTTTTGTGACTTTTGGAATAAAATCAAGAAAGCAGTTAAAAATAAAAGCAAATGAAGAGTGTGGGGGAGGAAGGATTGGAGAGAGCATGGTTAACTAGTGCAGGGCTACAGTTGGTTGAGAAGAGTAACTCCTAATGTTCTGCAATACGGTAAGAAAACTGGTTGACAAAAACTAAGTGATATTTTAAAATAGCAAATAGAGAGGATTTTGAATGTTTCTCCCACAAAGGAATGATATGTCTGAGGTAAATTACATGTCAGTTACCCTGATCTGATCACTACATATTGTATACATGTATTAAATGTCACAATGCACCTTTTAAATAGGTTCAAAACACCAGAAAAACTAGGGATAGTAGAAACATACCTCAACATTGTATAACTTATCTATGTTAATCCCAAGGCCAACATCATTCTAAATGGTGAAAATTGAAAGTATTCCCCCTAAAAATTGGAACAAGACAAATGTGCCCTCTTTCACCACTTCTATTCAACATAGTTCTTGAAACTCTAGCCAGAGCAATTAGACAGATGAAAGAAATTTAAGGGATATGAATAGGAAAAGAAGAACTCAAACTATCATTGTTTGCCCACTACATGATTCTGTACTTAGAAGATCCAAAAAATTCCACCAGAAAACTTCCAGAATTAGTAAATGAATTTAGCAAAGTAGCAGGATATAAAATCAATACCCATAAATTAAATGCATTTCTATACATCAGTGATGAATCCTCTGGAAGATAAATTAGGAAAACTACCCCATTCACAATAGCCTCAAAACAAATAAAATATGTGGGAATCAACTTACCAAAAGAGGTGAAAGTCCTCTACAATGAAAACTACAGAACACTAAAGAAAAAAATTGAAGAAGATATTAGAAGATGGAAAGATCTCCCATGCCCTTGGGTAGGCAGAATTAATATTGTCAAAATGGCCATATTACCAAAAGAGCTATACAGATTAAATGTGATTCCAATTAAAATCCCAATGTCATTCCTTATAGAGATAGAAAAAGCAATAATGAAATTCATTTGGGAAAATAAGAGACATAGAATAGCCAAAGCAATCCTTAGCAAGAAGAATAAAGCAGGAAGCATCACTATATCAGGCCTTAAACTATACTACAGAGCAATAGTTACAAAACATGACATGGTATTGGTACCAAAATAGACCTGTAGACCAGTGGTACAGAATAGATGACACAGAAATGAACCCACATAGATACAGTTATCTCATACTAGATAAAGGCACCAAAAACACACATTGGAGAAAAGATAGCCTCTTCAAGAAATGATGCTGGGAAAACTGGAAATCCATATGCATTAAAATCAAAATAAACACCTCTCACCATGCACAAAACTCAAAGTGGATCAAAGTCCTAGGAATTAGACCAGAGACTTTATGCCTAGTAGAAGAAAAAGTAGACCCAAATCTTCATTATGTCAGACTAGGTAGGCCCCGACTTCCTTACCAAGACTGTTAAAGTGCAAGAAATAAAATCAAGAATCAATAAATGGGATGGATTCAAACTAAAAAGCTTCTTCTCAGCAAAAGAAGCAATCATTGAGGTGAATAGAGAGCCTACAGAATGGGAACAAATTTTCACCACACACACACATCAGATAGAACACTAATCTTTAAGATATATAAAGAACTCAAAAAGGGTAACACCAAAAAAACAACCCAATCAATAAATGGGCCAACGAACTGAACAGACACTTCTCAGAAGATGATATACAGTCAACAAATATGTGAAAAAAATGTTGAACATCTCTAGCAACTAGAGAAATAAATGCAAACCAAAACTACTCCAAGATTTCATTTCACACCAGTCAGAATGGTGTTATCAAGAATACAAACAACAATAAGTGTTTATGAGGATGTGGGGGAAAAGGCACATTCATACATTGCTGGTGGGACTTCAAATTGGTGCAACTGCTATGGAAAGCAGTATGGAGATTCCTTAGAAAACTTGGAATGGAACGATCATTTGACCCAGCTATCCCACTCCTTGGTCTATAACCAAAGGACCTAAAAATAGCATACTGCAGGGATGCAGCCACATCAACATTCATAGCAGTACAAGTTCATAATAGACAAACTGTGGAACCAACCTAGGTTCCCATTAATAGATGAATGGTAAAGAAACTGTGGCGCATATATATATATATACACACACATACATACATACATATATACATATATATATACATACACATACATATATACACATATACATACATACACACAATGGAATATTACTCAGCAATAAAAGAGAATAAAATTATTGCATTTGCAGATAAATGGATGGAATTGGAGAAGATAATGCTAAGTGAAACAAGCCAGTCCCCAAAAACCAAAGGCCAAATGTTTTCTCTGATAAGTGGATGCTAATCCATAATGGGGTGGGGAGCATGGGAAGAGTGGAGGAACTTTGGATGGGGCAAAGGGGAAGAGAGGAGGGGGCATGGGGATAGGAAATATGGTGGAATGAGACATCATTACTGTAGGTACATGTATGATTGCACGAATGGTATGACCCAACTTTGGTACAACCAGAGAAGTTAAAACCTGTGCTCCATTTGTGTACAATGAATCAAAGAGCATTCTGATGTTATATATCACTGATTAGAACAAATAAATAAAAAAATAAAAATACATCTTTAAACTACATATAATTTAAATTTGATAAATGTTGCTAGACTATCCAAAATACTTGTATGTACCAATTTATATTCCTACCAGCATATATCAGATTTTTTGTTTTCCTGAAATCTTGGTGGGCTGTCAAAATTCTGGATTTTTGCCAATCTGATAGTTGAAATAGGGCATTCAGTGTGGTATTATTTTGAATTTCTCCTATTAAGAATGAGACTGAGCATTTTTTGTACATTTATGAGCCTTCTGCACTTTTCTATCAAAAATATGATCATATCTATTTCATATTTTAAAATTAGATCATTGGTATTTTGTGTTTTTACGTGGTAGGACTTTATGTGTCTATATGCTTTATGGTATGGTTTAACTAGACTTTGTTTATAATGGAATTTCCTTTTAAAGCTTAGTTTTCTAAGTAGATATAAATGTATTTAATGTATCTTAATGACCTTTTAAAATAGTCTTTCTCTTCTAGTATTTGTTATCTTGGTGTAATTAATAATGTCTTCCCTAGTCTGATACTGTAATACATTTAAAATTATCTTCTGGAAACTTAAATCTTTGATACAATTGGGATTTATATTGAAACTATGGATGCAACTTTATTTCCCACTGCTTTGATACTTCCTTGATACCATATACTAAGATCCTGTGTGAATTTGGTTTCATTCTGGACTTTCTATTCTCTTTTGTTTAATTGACTGTTTATTCATACACAGTTTTTGTTATTGAATATTGTGTTTTAATATGTATCAATTTAAAACTGTGTAAAAAAATGTAAATGAAGGCCTGCTTGGTCCATGATCTTCTTGCACATACAACGCAGAGTACAAGTAATTAAAAAGATAAAAATCTCCTTGAGGGCTGGACACAGTGCTACCCTGTAATACTCAGTGGTACAATGCTTGCCTAGCATGCCAAGGCTCTGAGTTCCATTCCTAGTACTGCCACCCCATCCAAATCTCCCCTTAACATCAAAACTAAGATGTATGAGAAGTTCGAGCATGACTATAAAGTACTATTAAAGTTTGGAATGCAGGGGTGACAGTGTCCCTAAAGCTTATATGTGTTATGAATGCATCATTAATTAATTCATTTATTAAGAAAGTACTTATTGACTACATTTTACATTGCACCAATTTGCAGTCCCACCAGCAATATATGAGTGTGCCTTTTCCCCCACATCCTCATAAACACTTATTGTTGTTTGTATTATTGATAATGTCATTCTGACTGGTGTGAATGATTTCAGAAGTTTTTAAAGTTGATATTGCTTGAAAAGCTAGACCATCTGTAAAATAAACAGCACTGCCATCTCCCTATGTTAAAAAAAAGAGGGAAAACTTTAAAAAATTGATCAAGTGTTATTTGAAAAAAGTTATCAATTATTTTTAATTAAAAAATCTTATAGCACAGTACCTGACATTTTTGATTTTTAGTATTTGAACAAATAAAAGACTAGAATGTGTTTTCACTTTTTTCCACTGTTTTGATGATCTTTTAAGGAATTCATAATGAATAATATTAGTTCCCCCCAAAATTGTTGAAAATGGAATTCTTAGAATTTAGATAGTGCTTAGACCTGTAATTGTCAGCTTGGTGTTGCTGAACTCAATATTAATTATAAGTGGCATTATTTGTATTTCAATAGCTTAACAGAAATAATATATTTATTCTTAGGAAATTTGTGTTGGGTTAAAATTTTACCCAAATTCATATTTCAGGATATTTTGAATCTCCTGTTGGCATAGATGATTTATTATTACTTAATAAATCCCGGTTGTCTGAAAGACAGATCCTTTGAAACAAGGTATGCGTAAAAGAGTATAATATAGCCAGGCACAGTGGCTCACACCTGAAGTCCCAGCAACTTGGGAGCCCGAAACAAGAAGATTGCAAATTCATATCCAGCAGCCTCAGCAACTTAGCAAGGCCTCAGGCAACTTAATGAGACCCTGTCTCAAAATAAAAATGGCTTAGGATGTAGCTCAGTGGTAGAGCACCCTGGGTTAAATCCTTAGTATGAAACAAACCAAAAACAAACAAACATAAAACCACCACCACCAACAACAACAACATAAGGGGTCCTAAGTGTGAAAAGTTGAGTTGGGTAACATCCAGCCTCTATTTTACAAATAGAAAAATTGACGTTCAGGTATTTTTATAACATGTCTGATGACAGAAGGTAGGGAAGACTTGAAATCATGCCCTCTGATTCCAAGGTCTGTGCATTTGCTACTAGATGACACATTTATTTCTAGATATAGTACTTGGTGAAAATTAAGAAAAAATAATGTTTTTGAGAAATTCCACTAAAACTAAGTGTGCATGTTTTGAAAGAATGTTTTATACATCATGTACCAGGATCTTTTAAAAAAGAACACTTAGGATGTTTTATAACATGGAAAATGTCCAAACTATTGTTTCAGATACCACATTGATATTTGGGTGGATCATGTAAAAACACTAAATGACTGAGAAACTATGTGAAGTGTTTGTTTTAACTATTATTACATCAGTGGAACAGACATCTGTGTTACTTGATTTTCCTTAAGACTTAGAAAACTTTAGTAATAGTCCATTTCTAAAACAACAGGCTTTTTGGGTGATGTTATTAAACTGTGGTCTTTTATTCCAAGCTTTCTGGTTTGTGTTAAGATGATTCATAGACTCTTAGAGCTGAAAGATATTTTTAAGTTCCTCTAGTCTAATTCATTTTACAGATGAAGAAAGCAGGATAAAGAAGCTATCTGCTATCCCAATTTGAACCCAGATAGCTAGGCTCAGTCTAGTCCATTTACCACTGCACTTTTGTGTTTATTTTGACTTTGTCATGTTTTGTGCTAATACTAAATGTCAGACCTTCTGTTTGCCACTTAAAATTTTTTAATTGTGTATTTTGTATTGTGGTAAACACACACATAGGTTACACCTGCTTAATACATTTTTTTAAAGTGAACAATTCAGAATGGCGAACTATAAGCCCATTGTTGTACAGTGGATTTCTAGAATTTTTTCATCTTGAATGACTGATCCTCTGGACAGAAACTTCTCATTTCTCCCTCCCCTTATCCCCTGCTGTACTTTCTATTTCCATGAATTTTTCTAGTTTAGATACATCCTATAAATGGGATCATGCAGTATTTGTCCTTCTGTGATTTATTTTCCTTAGCATAATGTCCTCAAGGTTCATTTATGGATTTCTTTCCATTTTAATGGCTGAATAATATGCTGTTGTATATGTAGAACACATTTTTTTTAATCCTTTCATCTGTTGGTCGATTATTAGGTTGTTTTTACCTCTTGGCTATTATACCCAATGCTATAATGAATACCAGAGTATAATTATCTTTTCTAGATCTAATGTTTAATTCTTTGGAGTAACTAGTGGGATTGCAAAATCATATAGTGGTTCTATGTTTAATTTTTGGAAGAGACTCCAGTTGTTTTCTATAGTTGCTACACCATTTTGCCTTTTCATCAGTAGTGCACAGTTGTTAAAATTACTCTGTATTGCCAACACTTGTTCTCCCCGTCCACCCCCACTTTCTTGCAATGGCCGTCTCCAAAAGTGTAAGCTGATATTTCATTGTGGGTTTTTTTTTTTTGCATTTTCCTAATAATTAATTGGTGATAATTAGTATCTTTTCCTATATCTGTTTGCCATTTGTATGTCTTCTTTAGAGAAATGTCTATTGAAGTCCTTTGCCCAGGGTTATTTGTATGTGTGTTTTCCCCCCTATTGACTTGTAAGAGTTCCTTTTGTAAGAGAGTTTATTTTGGAGATTAAAACCTTGTCAGATATATGATTTAAAGATATTTTCTCTCATTCTAGAGGTTACATTTTAATCCTGTTGATTGTTGCCTTTGCTATGCAGAAGCTTTTTAGTTTGATGTAGTCCTGTTGTGTGCTTTGTTTTATAGTCTATGTTTCTATTGTAATTCCTAAGAAATTATTGGCAACAACAGTGTCATATAGTTTTTCCCCTGTGTTTCTTTTAGGAGTTTTATAGTTTAAGTATTATCTTTAAATATTTAATTTTTATGCATGGTATAAGTTCAGTTTCATTCTTTTGCTTGCAAATGTCCAGTTTTCCCAGCATTGTTTGTTGATAGAACTTCCTTTCAACATGAGTAGTCTTGACATTCTTGTCAAAGACCATGTGCTTCCATTTTTTTAGAGTCAGTTTTTGGCAATTGGTTCTTTGAGCCATGTTGCCCTGTTTCTTTATGTGTCTCTAACTTTGTGTTGGGAGCATCTCATTTGAAAAAACAGCCACCTCTCCCAGTCTTTATGAAGTAATTTTGTGTAGGGGAAGACCATCAGTAGTTAGCCTGGATAAGATTCTGAAGAACTCTGGAACCTTTTGGGAAGGACTGTGATTTCTTAGGGTCTGTGCATGCACTATTTTAATTAGAGAGGTTTGCCAGTTTCTTTTTCAGGAGATTGTAATCTCTTGCTCCCTTTGATGCCTGTAGGTTCTCTGGTTCTATATCAGAAAGCTACTTCACTCACCACCATTCTCATTTACCAACTAACTATTCAACTATGCTCATTTATCAGCCCCTCAATTCAGAGTAGGTAAGATACTAGTCCCGCAGGAAACCCTCCTTAGAGCCACAATGTTAAATGCATATTTCATTTTTCTCCCTCCAGAGAGAAACTTCAAGTTGTTTGCCTTCTCTTGAGCATGCTGAGGTGTGCCAGCCATAGCAAACTGCTCCCTGCTTTTCTTTGCTCTCTGCAGCCCTCTGGTAACCAAATATATTGGTTTTGTGAACATTCCAAGTGAAGTGAGACAATAACCAGTCCCTTGGGAAACTGTCATAAAATCCAGAACATTGGATGCACAATACACTCTTCTCTACCTAAGGAGAAGTTGTTATCTGAAATATTCTCTCCAGGCACTGAGCTATGTTGACTTGGGGAAGGTGTTAGTGTGGGTAAGGTGAAATCGTCATTCTTACCTGTTTCAATGTGACTGTTCTTGGCTTCATGCCCACCTGGTGTACTGCAACTTCTTAACTAGATTCTGGAATTCTCATAAAGGTATTTTAGTTTGTGTATCATTTTTCAGTCTGTTTTTATGGGGGAATAAGGTGGAGCTTTCTAGTCTCTTTAAGCTTTTTTATTTTAAGATAATTATAGATTTATATAAGTTATAAGAATTAATACAAAGATATCTTGTAATACTTTGCCTAGTTTAGTTATGATAGCATCTTAAAAACTATATAGTATGCTATAACAACTAAGATATTGATGCTAACAAGATATAGAATAATTCCATCACCACAAAGATCTCTCATGTTGCCCTGTTTCCTGACTCCAAAACCCCTGGAAGTTGTAATCTATTTTCCATGTCTTTAATTTTAGCATTTCAAGAATGTTGTAAAAATGGTATTATACAGTAGTACTTAACCTTTTGGGATTGATTTTTTTAAGATAGCATAATTCTCTGAAGATTTCATCCAGATTATTGAATGTGGCAATTATTGTTCTTTTTTATTTGTAAGTAGTATTCTATCATATGAGATAGTCTAATCACTTTGCTTTCAATTTTGGGATATTGCAAATAAAATTGCAATACTAATATTCTTATACAGATTTTTATGTGAACCTTTTTTTTTTCTGTGTTGTAGATGCCCAGGTATATTATTGCTTGTTATCTGGTAGTTGCATGTTTGCTTTTTATAGAGAAGGTCACATTTTCCCAGAGTACCAGTTTTCATTCATACCAGCAGTGTCTGAGTGATCCAGTTTCTCTAAATCCAGGATTTGGTATTTGTTTTAGCGAGCAGTTTTTTTTTTTTTTTCCAATTTGGGGTTTTCTGATAGGTATGCAGTGATATCTCATTGTGGTTTTAATCTTTCATTTCTTTAATGGTTAATGATGTTGATGTGTAATGTATAGAAAATCTTTGCATGTGCTTCTTTGACAACTGTGTATCCTTTTTGGTGAAATATTTCCATGTCTTCTGCCCATTTTCTATTTTGATGATGATGATGATGATGATATGATTTACAAATGTGGCTTCAGGTTTTTTTGTACATTATTGGTAGTAATCCTTAGATGGATATGTGGTTTGCAAATATTATCTCCTAGTTTATAGCTTGTATTTTCATTCTGTTTCTGTGCATGATTTTTGCACAGGAAAAAATTTAATTTTGTTAGGTCCTACTTATTTGTTTTTCTTTTTATGAATGTGTTTTTAATGTCAAGTGTAAGATCTCTTTCTCTAACCCTAGATTCCAAAGAGTTCTATGTTTTTCTCCTAAAAATTTTATAATTCTACATTTAAATTAGTGGTCCATTTTGAGATAATTTTTGTATAAAATGTGAGGCTTAGATTAAGATTTGCCCCCCTCCATGGGTATCTATGTGTTCCATTTGTTGAAAAGGCTGTCTATCTTCTGCTGAATTGCTTTTGCATTTTTGTGAAAAGTCACTTGGATGTACTTTTGCAAATTTAGTTCTGACTTCTCTGTTTTTTACCAGTGAATATGTATTTATTTCTTTGCCAGTGTCAGTTTTGATTACTGTACCAATATAATCTTTAAATTGGACAAAACAATTACTCCCACTGTATTCTTTTTACAAAATAATTTTAGGTGGTCCATTTCTTTTGTGTTTCCATATAAAATTTAAACTAATTTTGCCTCTGTCTACAAAAAATTTTGCTTAGATTTTGATATTTGTTCTAATTATTTACACGTGACAGTAGAGTACATTTTGACATATCATACATAAATGGAGTATAACATCTCATTCTTCTGGTTGTGCATGATGTAGAATTACACTAGTCATGTAATCATATATGCACATAGGGTAATAATATCCAATTTATTGTGCTGTTCTCTTACCCGTATATCCTGTCCCCTCCCTTCACTCTCCTCTGTCTAATCCAGAGTACCTCTGTTCTTCCCTAGCACCACCCATATTGTGAATTAACATCCACATATCAGAGAAAACATTCATGGTCTTTGGTTCTTTGCGATTGGCTTATTTTGCTTAGCGTGATATACTCCAGCTCCATCCATTTACCAGCAAATTTCATAATTTTATTCTTCTTTAAGGCTGAGTAATAGTCCATTGTGTATATATATCACAATTTCTTTATCCATTCACCTGTTGAAGGGCACCTAGGTTAGTTTCATAGTTTAGCTATTGTGAATTGAGCTGCTGTAAACATTGATGTGGCTATGTCACTGTAGTATGCTGATTTTAAATTCTTTGGGTATAAACCAAGGAGTGGGATAACTTGGTCAAATGGTGGTTTCATTCTAACTTTTCTGAGGAATTGTCATTACTGCTTTCTAGAGTGGTTGCACCAATTTGCAGTCCCATCAGCAATGTATGCGTGTGCCTTTCCCCCCCACATCCTTGCCAACATTTATTGTTGCTTGTATTCTTGACAGATGCCTTTCTGACTATAATGAGGTGAAATCTCAGTGTAGTTTTGATTTGCACTTCTCTAATTGCTAGAAATGTTGAACACTCTTTTATTTATTTGTTGACAATTTGTATTTCTTCTTCTGTGAAGTGCCTGTTCAGTTCCTTTGCCCATTTATTGATTGAGTTATTTGGTTTTTTATTAAGTTTATAGAGTTCTTATATTCTGGAGATTAATGTTCTGAAGTGCGTGTAGCAAATATTTTTTTCTCCCATTCTGTAGGCTGTCTCTTCATGTTCTTGATTAAATAAGTTTTTTAGCTTGATTCCATCCCATTTATTGATTCTTGAATTATTTCTTGTGCTTTAGGAGTCTCGTTAAGGAAGTCAGTTCCTAAGCCAACATTTGGGACCTACTTTTTCTTCTTTTAGATGCAGGGTCTCTGTTCTTGATCCACTTTGAGTTTTGTGCAGTGCCAGAGATAATTTCATTTTGTTACATATGGGTTCCCAGTTTTCCCACACCATTTGTTGAAGAGGCTATCTTTTCACACAAGTGTGTTTTTGGCATCTTTGTCTGTATTTTTGAAATACAAATTTGTTTGTTTCTGTGTCTTCTATTCTGTACCATTGGTCAGTCTGTCTGTTTTTGTGCCAATACTGTGCTGTTTTTGTTACTATAGCTCTGTAGTATAGTTTAAGGTCCGATATTATGATGCCTCTGCTTCACTTTTCTTCTTATGTATTGCTTTGGCTATTCTGGATCTTATTTTCTAAATGAATTTCATGATTGTTTTTGCTATCTCTGTGAAAAATGTCATTGGGATTTTAATAGGAATTGCATTAAATCTGTGTAATGCTTTTGGTAGTATGGCCATTTTGACAATATTAATTCTGCCTATCCAAAGGCATGGGAGATCTTTCCATCTTCTGAGGTCTTCTTCAATTTCTTTCTTTAGTAGTTTTTGTAGTAGAGGTCTTTCACCTATTTTGTTAAATTGATTCCCAAATATTTTATTTGTTTTGAGGCTATTGTGAATGGGGTAGTTTCCCTAATTTCTCTTTCAGTGGATCATCATTGATGTATAGGAATACATTTGATTTATGGGTGTTAATTTAATATCTTGCTACTTTGCTGAATTGAAATTTATTCTAAATTTTTTTTTGGTGGAATATTTTGGATCTTCTGAATACAGAATCATATAATCAGCAAACAGTATTCGTTTTGAGTTCTCTTTTCCTATTTATATCCCTTCAATTTCTTTATTCTGTCGAATTGCTTTGGCTAGAGTTTCAAGGATGATGTTGAATAAAAGTGGTGAAAGAGGGCATCACTTTGTTGTTCCAGTTCTTAGAGGGAATGCTTTCAGTTTTTCTTCATTTAGAATGATGCTGGCCTTGGGTTTAGCATAGATAGCTTATACAATGTTCAGGTATGTTTCTATTATCCCTGTTTTTCTAGTGTTTTGAACATGAAGGTGTGCTGTATTTTGTTAAATGCTTTTTCTGCATCTATTGAGATTATCATATGAGTTTTCTTTTTAAGTCTGTTGATGTGATGAATTATGTTTATTGATTTTTGTATGTTGAACCAACCTTGCATCCCTGGGATGAACTCCACTTGATCGTGGTGCACTATCTTTTTAATATGCTTTTGTATGTGATTTACCAGAATTTTATTGAGAATTTTTGCAACTCTGTTCATCAGGGATATTGGTCTGACGTTTTCTTTCCTTGTTTGGTTTTGGTATCAGGGTGATAATATCTTCATTATAATAAGTTCATAGAATGAGTTTGGAGGGTTCTTTCCTTTTCTATTTCATGGAATAATTGGAGAATTATTGGTGTTGATTATTCTTTGAAGGTCTTGCAGAACTTGGCTGAGAATCCCTTTGGTCCTTGGCTTTTCTTAAGTGGTAGGCTTTTGATGGTGTCTTCTATTTCAGAGTTTGAAATTGATTTGTTTAAATTGTGTATGTTCAGTTTGGGCAGGTCACACATCTGTAGAAATTTGTCAATATCTTCAAGATTTTCTATTTTATTGGAATATAAGTTTCTGAAATAGTTTCTGATTATCTTCTGTATTTCTGTAGTTTCTATCATGATATTTCCCTTTTTAATCACAAATTTTAGTAATTTAAGTTTTCTCTTTCTCTTCATTAGTGTGGCTAAGGATTTATCAATTTTATTCATTTTATCAAAGAACCAAGTTTTTGTTTTGCCTATTTTTTAAATTCTTTTGTTTCAATTTCATTAATTTGAGCTCTAATTTTAATTATTTCCTGTTTTTTTACTGCTTGGTTTTGTTTTTTTGAGTTCTTCTAGGGCTATGAGATATAATGTCACATCATTTATTTGTTGACTTTTTATTTGGTTAATGTGTGAGCTCAGTGCAGTGAACTTTCCCCTTAGCACTGCCTTCATGGTGTCTCAGAAATTTTGGTATGTTTTATCAGTGTTTTTATTTACCTTAGAGGTATTTTTAAATTTCTTCCCTTTTTTCTTCTGCTATCAATTCATCATTCAGCCTGCTGTTTAGTCTTTAGGTGTTGGAGTAGCTTCTAATTTTTATTTTAGCATTGATTTCTAGTTTTATTCCACTATGATCTGGTAGAATGCAGGGTATTTTTTTTTTCTGAGAGTTGGTTTGTGGCTTAACATATGGTCTATTTTAGAGAAGGATCCATGTGCTGCTGAGAAGAAGGGGTATTTGCTCAATGATGGATGGAATACTATATATGTGTCTGTTATGTCTAAATCACTGATTGTATTATTTAGTTCTATAGTTTCTTTTTTTGTTTGATTTACTTTATTTATTTATTTTATTGGTTGTTCACAACATTACAAAGCTCTTGACATATCATATTTCATACATTAGATTGAAGTGGGTTTGTTTAGTTTTTGTTTGGAAGATCTATCCAGTGGTGAGAGAGGTGTGTTAAAGTCACCCACTATTGTTTTCTTGTGGTGTATTTGATTCTTGAAATTAAGAAGGGTTTGTTTGATGTGCATTTTGCTCCATTGTTTGGAGCATAAATATTTACGATTTTTATGTCTTGTTGATGTATAATTCCCTTAGGTAGTATGAAGTGTACTTCTTTGTCCCTTCTGATTAATTTGTCTTCAGTCCATTTTATCTAAGATGAGGATGGAAACCCTTGCTTGTTCATGCAATCCATGTGAGTAATGTTTTTTCCCATCCTTTCACCTTCGGTTTGTGAATGTCTTTGCTTATGAGGTGAGTTTCTTGGAGACAACATATTGTTGGGTCTTGTTTTTTAATCCCAGCTGCCAGTCTTTGTCTTTTGATTGATGTGTTTAGACCATTTACATTCAAAGTTATTATTGAGATATGATTTGTATTCCTGGTCATTTTGGTTTATTTCTAGTTTTTAATTTGAATTAATTTCTCCTTTGAGCATTCCTTTAAATTTTTTTTTTTAGTTGTAAATGGACACAATATTTTTAGTTTATTTATTTTTTTGTGGTGTTGAGGATCAAACCCAGTGTCTCATTCATGCTAGGTAAGTGTTCTAACACTGAGCAACAACCTCAGCTCTGATTGACTATTTCTTTAGTGTAGTTCCTTCCTTTGCCAGTTTTCCTTTTTTATTTTCATTTCCTCTTCATGGAATATTTTGTTGAAAATGTTCTGTAGTGCATATTTTCTAGTTGTGAATTCTTTAAGTTTTGTTTATCAGGAAAGTTTTTATTTCATCTTCAAATCTGAAGCTTAATTTTACTGGGTATAGAATTCTTGGTTGGTATCCATCTTCTTTCAGAACTCGGTATATAATATTCCAGTGCCCCCTAGCTTTGAGGGTCTGGGTTGAGAAATCAGCTGAGATCTGAACTAGTTTCTAGTTTCCCCCTATATATAATCTGATATTTTTGCCTTTTAGCCTTTAAAAGTCTATCCTTATTCTGTATGTTAGACATTTTCATTATAATGTGTCTTGGTGTGTTGAGATTTTAATAGGAATTGTGCTAAACTTGTATATCAGTTTGGGGAGAATTGACATCTGCTTTTGTTTCCTGCTTCTCCCCACTCAGCTTCACTCTGTGATTTGTCACATTTTTGTGTTTCTTTGGATGTTCTAGAATGTTATGTTGAAAACTGAACATTTTAGGTAAACTGTTGCAACAACTCTAGGTAGTGATTCTCTACCTCTCCTGGGCTTATTTTTGTTGTTGTTTGATTGATGACTTGACTTAGCTATTTTTGAGAAGTGCAAGCCTGTTTCCTTCCCAGAGAGCAGATTCCTGAGCATGTGCATGGTCACCTGGGATGCCATTATATTTAGTAGGGCTCTTTTCCTGTGTCTCTGTTCTTTGTTGAGATTTCCACCTGTGTTAGTATTATATGTAGCTGTTTGGCTCCACTAATTGCTAGAGATGCTGTGTTGTTTTGTGAGACTTAAATTGTTTCTGGTCTCATCCACTCAACTTGGGGCTGCTTTGAGGAATAGCTTTTGAGGTCAATTCTTGAAGTTTGTTTGGACCCCAAGAGGATTCTTCTTAGCTCTTTCTAAGTTGTTTCTGACAAACTTGGTTTATAGTATAACTTGTTACTTTAATAAAACTACCATACTTATGAAGTGCTTATCCACAAAATCTCCACAGTTTTCCCTGAGTACCCTTAGGCTTGAACTTTCCCACATTTTATATCAAATAAAGTAATTTTCTTTTGGAAATATCTGGAACTCTTTCTTATGGATTACCTCCCCACTTGGGTACAATTTATGAGCCATTGCTCCAAAGTAGAAATTTAAAGACAATGCCCCACTTCTCTTTCGGTGATGTCCTACTTTATGATAAAGGTACCAGGTGGGGAAGTAGTTTCCGATATTCTTGACTTCCCTTTTCTGATGTGGAAGCTTCCTCCTTTTTTAAAAAATACTTTCAGTTGTAGATGGACACAGTACCTTTATTTTATTTATTTATTTTTATGTGGTGCTGAAGATCAAACCCAGTGCCTCACGTGTGCGAGGCAAGTGCTCTACCACTGAGCCACAACCCTAGCCCAGAGCCTCCCTCCTTGAAGAAGCTGAGGGGAAGAATATCAATGTGTAAGGATTCATCCTCCTGTACCTATCTATGTACAATCATTATTGTATGGGTGACAGCTGTGTGGAAAAAGGGACCCTCCAACATCTTGGCTTTATATACCAGGAATTTAGCTTCTACATCTTAGAACTGGAAGAAATGAGAAATTCTGGCAGCCTGCCCTTTCTGGTGAGATTCCATATTCCTTGATAGGAGAAGAAAAAGAGCCCCCATCTTCTTAACTATATGGGGGAAGAAAGGAGTGGATTATTGCTGAAATTTCACAGGCTTTTCTGATCATTATCAAGATTTTCTTGAGTAAATGTGCAATGACTTCAGATGTAAAATGTGAAATTAGGCTAAATTTCGTAGGTTAAAGACATGGTGCTGCACAAGACTACTTTTACTCTGATACCAGATGCAAAATTTGGGGATTCCCAGGGCTGATCAGTAGGTTAGAAATTTGTGAGTTCTTCCTACTCCATCAGGTTGGATAACTACCTAGACCAATCAAAAATCCTGGGAAGGTGCTTAGTTACAATTATATGATTTTTTTGTAGTGAAGAGAATACAAACCAGAAAGAGACACATTGGGTGAAATCTGGGAGTATACCAAATATGAATTTTTTGGTGTTATCTTTTATGGAGATAGGACACATCACCGTTATGGCACATGGAAGTGTAATAATATGGAGAGAGTAATGCTAACCAGGGAAACTCATTTAAGCTTCCCAGGTTGTCTAGAGTATTTTTATTGGGTTTTCATTATGCTGACTTTGACCTTGAAATTTGTATGAACTTGTAGCTCTTGGAGTTCAGGCTGACATCATATGGCTCAAAGCTTTTTTTCAGATGCCTATTACTACTCATATGTGGTCTTTCTGAAATGACCATCCCCCATTTGAATTTTCTCATAGTATAAACTATCTAGGGGCCCAATGTGAGTCTGTATGTTAACATAAACTCTGTGTGGTCCGTGTGGCCCACCAGGAATAATTCTTGTCACTCAGAAAATTCCAAGAATTTACAAACTACCCTCAAAAACTGAGGACAAAGGCCAAATTCTTTGTTACATGGGGGAAATGTTTCCTCATTGGCCAAATTCCCCTATGACATTTCCAGAAACTTTTATATTTTTGAAAAATCAATTTGTACCATTTAGGATTATAGGGGAGTTTGTCTGTGGATCTTCTCATATTATCATTTGGAAGTAGGACTTCCTGCTTTCTTTTGATTAATGTTTGCATGATGTATCAATTATTCCATCCTTTTATTTTCAGTTTGTCTATATCATTTGACATGAGTTTTTTGTAGAAAGTATATAGTTGGATCACATTTTAAAATCCACACTGCCAACTTCCTTTTAATTGGTATTCTTAGATCATTTACATTTAATAAAATCATTGGTATTTAGGGCTTAAGTATGTCATTTTATGCTTTTATAGTTGCTCTCCCTGTGTCTTCCTGTGGGTTACTTGATTTCTATTTAGAACTTTATTTACATTGTCTAGAGCATTTCTGAATGTGTCTTCTTTTTTTAAATAATTTTTTTAAGTTGTAGTTCAATACAAATGCTTTGTTTTATTTATTTTATGAGATGCTGAGGATCGAACCCAGGGCCTTGCACACGCTAGATGAGTGCTCTACAGCAGAGCCCCAGCCCCAGGCCACGAATGTGTCTTCTTATATAGTCTTCTTAGTTGTTACCTTATTTATTATCTAATAGTGTCTAATATTATCATCTTATCCTTAGGAGATTCATTTCAAGAAAAACCATGGATAATACCAGTTATTCACTCACACACACACACACACACACACACACACACACACACACAAACACACCCTGAAACCTTACCACATTGTACCAGAATTAATCTATTCCTCAGGTTTTATTCCCTGGTATTATTTCCTTTGCATCACTACTTTTGCACTTTGGGGCCATTATTAAGTATAAGGGTTATTTGAATACAACTGATACCAGGACAGTTTATCTAATAACCAGGATGACTACTAAATGATTAATGGATGGGTAATATATATGCATGGATACACTGGATGAAGGGATGATTCATGAGTGGGAAGAGCAGGATGGTGTAAGATTTCATCATACTATTCAGAACAACACAAACTTTACTTATGATTTTTTATTTCTAGAAATTTCCTTTTAGTATTTTCAGACCTCTGTGGATCATGGGTAACTGAAACCATGGAAAGTAAAACCCTGGTTAAGGGAGACTACAGTGTATACATAAACATCAGTCTACTGATGTTGCTTCTCAGTGTGATTGAAGTATAGAAACCTTATTTCCTTTTGTGTTTTTCTTCCCCCTGCCTTTATAATTGACTGAAGTATTTTCCCTCTATACATTTAGAATCACATCAGACAATACTACAATATTGTTTTATCAGAAAAATGCAATTCAGAAAAAACTCAAGAGGAAAAAAAAATTCCATTGTACTTGCTCTATGGTTTTTGCTTACCATACTTTTTTTTTCCTTCCCCATGTCCATGGATCTTTCTTTTTTCATTTCTTTCCTAATCAGAGGACTTGATTTAGCTATTCTTTTAGAATGTATTTGCTAGAAAACGTTCTTACTTTTTTTTCACTTGAGTCTGTCTTGATTTCACCTTTCTTCTTGAAATATATTTTTGCTGGATATAGGATTGTGGATTGAATTCTTTTTAAAGCACTTGATAAACATTGTGTTCCTCCCTTTTGGTCTCTGAGGTTTGTGATGAGAGATCTGTCATTTGAATTGTTTTTTTCCCTAAGGTTAGATTTTGTTTTTCTCTGGCCACTTTCAAGATTCTTTGTCTTTAGTTTTCAGCAGTTGAATTTCACTGTGTCTTGGCATGGATTTCTTTGTGTTTATCCTGTTTGGGATTTTTTAGCATCTTGAAGATTTATATCTCCTGACAATTGGGAGTTTTTAGCTATTATATCTTTCAAGTACTTTTTTAGCCCTACTTTTCCTCTCCTTTCTATAGCATGGATGTTATATCTTTTGTTGTAGTCTCAATTGGTCCTTGAGGCTCTTTTTGTTTTTTCTATTGTTTACATTTTCTTTCATTTCTTTCCAGTCTATTTTCTATCTGTTCTTCTAATTGGGTAATTTCTGGTTCACTGATTCTTTCCTTTACTCTGCTCCCTATCTTTTGTGCTTTTTATTTTTGGTTGTGTATTTTAGTTCTAAAATTTCCATTTGGTACTTTTTATCTTCTAATTTTTTAATCAGACCACCTGTTTTCTTAGACTTTATATTTTCAGTTGTTTTTGCATATTTGTATTTGTTTGTTGAAGCATTTTTTTCATGGCTGTTTTAAAGTAAATTGTTGAGATTATTCTAATGTCTCTGACATCTCACTGTTGGCATCTATTAATTCCTCTTCTCATTCACTTTGAGATCTCCATGGTTGTTGCTATGTTTAGTGATGTCTTTATTGAAACCTAAGCATATTCACATTATGAGAACTTGTATCTTATTTAAGCCTTCTGTTTTTACTGTTCTTGTTTTATTTTGCTTTTTGTGACCCACCTCAAGAAGGTAAAATGAGGAGTTTCTCCTTGCTATTGCTGGTTGGAGGTACAAGTCCAGATTCCCCACTGTGCACCCACTGACACTCAAAGTGGGGTCTTCCTCATTACTGTTGGGTGGATTAGGAATTTGGGCCCCCTTCCACATTTTGTCCAGACACTACAGTGGGGTGACTTTTCCCCCACTAGTTCTGGCTCCCCTTAAAATCCTGTCCTGATATCCTTCTAGTGGAAAGTGGAAGGGATCACTCATTATTGCCAGGTGGGAGTAGAAGTTTAGGCTCCCTAAGCGGTCTTCACCAACATTGCAGAGTGGGGATGAAAGTACCAGTGCCCTAAGTGGCTTTCTTTTGACATTTACTCCCACATTAGGGAAGTTGGAGCCTCAGTACAGCTTTTTGGAGGTAGAAATCCCTCCCCATTCTGTGTTTTGGTGACATGAATAAGAGTGGGACAACAGGGTTTGTCTGTTTGTTTTTTGTCTGAATCAATATCATTTTGGTCAAAGTTTTCTGTCTTGCTAGTTTTCCCCTTTTCTTGTCCTTGGGGGAAATACTGGAGAGTGATATTGGCCAAATTTTATTTATTTATTTATTTATATATATAAAAAATATTCTGTGCATGTACAAATATGTAACAACAAATTCCATATTATGAACTAGTATAATGCACCAGTAAAAATGTGAAAAAAATTTTTTTAAATGTTATTTTTATGACATTAAAAAAAATTGGATAGTACTTAGTCTTTATAAAATTTCAGTTCTTGTTATTCATAATATTGTGGAGTCTTTCATAAGTTTCTGAGTAACATTGACTAATTTATAATACATTGTTAAATCTCAATTATGTCACATAAGAGGAATTAAAATTATGTGAGCTAAGATTTTTTATTCTAAAGCTGTGCTTAAAATTTTCTGTTATGCTAACCTAGTACTTGAAATTACTTTCTCACCACCACAACAACTATGAAAATGGCTAAGCATGTTATTTTGACATCTTTCCCCAGGGATGGTATCATAGTGAGACTTTTTTAAAAAATATTTTTTTCCTTTGCCCTTATATCCATCTCTCCTAATACTATACAAGTCTGGTTCAGTGAATCTAGAAAACAAGTTTGAAATGAAGAGAGAGACCTCATTTTCAGTTCAATGTTTTGATAGTTTCTCCTCAGAAATTATTAGAATATTTTAGAATATTTTAGGAATACAGATGTGAAGAATTTCTTTGGTGTATAGATATAATCAATAAAAGTTCCTGTTTTGTTGTTTATTCACTGATTGTAAAGGCAGTTGCATGTGTTGCTGTTATAGCCAGATGCCTGGATTCTGGTCCTAACATCTGCCACTTACTGGTTATGGCTTTCAGTAAGTCACACAACCTCTTTGTGCCTTAGGATCTTCAATTATAATGTAAGGATAATCATAGTCCCTCCTTCATAGGGTCATTGTGAGGGTTACTGAGCTAAATGTGCAAAGCATTTGAAACAAATCAGAGATCTAGTAAGGACTATATGAATTTTAGTTATAATTAGTATTATGGTTGTTACTGTTTTGTGAGCTGCTTGAAGATGTAGACTATAAAGAAATTCTCAAAATCCTAGCATAGGAATTCTGTGGTGTAATTTTTTTGGTATTGGTGCAGTAACCTTGTCAGGTCATTTATGTCATATGGTAGACTTACATAATCTATATTTCAATCTTCTTACAGTTTTAAGGAAACAGTCACTAATGGAGTGATCCATGAGAATGACCCATAAGAATGATCTCTAACAAACCACATTTTTATCCCATTTAAATAAACTAATGCTTTAGTAAGCTTTTGTACTGCTGCAACTGAACGACCCGACCAGAACAACAGTAGAGGAGGAAAAGTTTATTTGAGGTCTCCTGGTTTCAGAGGTCGTAGTTGATAGAAGGCCGACTCCATTCCTCAGGGCTCAAGGTAAGGTTGAACATTGTGGGAGAAGAGTGTGGTGAAGGGAGCCAGCTCACCTGGTGATCAGGAAGCAGAAAGAGACTCCATTTGCCAGGTAGAAATATATACCCCAAAGTCATGCCCCAATTCCCACTCCTCCAGCCACACCCCACCATTTCAGTTATCACTCTTAATCCCTGTAAGGGGATTAATTTCCTGATTGGGTTAAGACTCTCACAACCCAATCATTTCTCCTCTGAACCTTCTTGTTTTGTGTCATTTGGAAACTTTCAGGGGACACTTCACGTCCAAACCATAACAGCTAAAATTGAAGATAACTATCTTCACAAGCTGCTCTCAAATGTCATTTTCATTGCAACAGTTCTGTCTTTTTCAGTAAAAATACTTAAGAATTCTGTCTTTATTGGAAAATATTGAGCCTTGAAAAAGGTACATGTGTCAGGAATGCCTGACTCCCCAATTAGCTCCCTAAACTATACTTAGAAGTTACTCATGAAGTACACTGTTCTGGTCAAGTCAAACTGTTTAACACAATTTCCCCTCATCTTTAATCTATATTTATGTTTTCTATTTGAAAACTGTTTCTAATCATAGAAATATGCTGAGTATGTCTTTAGTGTATTTTCGGTGATAGTGGTGATTGACAGTCTCTTCATGTTTCTATTGTAAGCTTTAGATTATTTTCCCAGAAAGATATATGTTGGCATATATAGCCAAAAGTTAACAGGTTATTATTTTTCTAACACATATCTATGGATCTCTGTTGGAATACCTGTGCCAGATCTACTCTTTGATTCATATCACTCACTTTGCATTCCAGATTTTCTTGTTAAAGAAAATTTCTGACCAGAGTATAAATCATTCTACTAGTGTAAGATTAAAAAAAAGATAGTTTATTTATTAATCCACGTACTTATCCTTTGTTATTATAAACTTTTTATTTTTCTCTTTTAAAGAAAAAAATTAACATTTTAGCCCCATTTGAAAATTCTGAATATCTCCTTTCTCTGGCTAAGCTGTGTACATTTGGTTAGTAGAAAAAGCTTTCCAAAGGTATTTCCCAGTTTCTTAGAAAAATTCAACAAAATTTTATTGCTGTTATTGTTGTTTGTTTTTAGGATTTTTGTTTGCTTATTTGTTTTGTGGTGGTGCTGGGGATTGAGCCAGGATCCTTATGTGGGCTAAGCAAACATTCTATGATTGAGCTACATCCCCAGCCCTTGTTTTTATTTTTTTAAGGCAAATTTATCATTACTACTTCTTACATCTTAATTCTCCTGCCAGTTGCATGAGGAACCATCTCTTTGAGGTACACTGGATACTCTGTCAGAGTCTCCAACCAGGCTGTGCCCTGGGGTTCTGCCTTTAGTGGGCCAGGGCCAGACTAAGCACTCTTAGTACTATGCTAAGAAAAAGTCTTTGAGTATCTCACTGAAAAGTTCTTTCTCAGTAATTCTATTCATAAATATTCACCAAATTAATAACTTTTCGTAAATGATTATAGTAAGTATAGCAAAAAGAAAAAAGATGCCAATGAAATGTACAGATTGATGAAGTCAGTGCTTTCATCCAACTCGAGATAAGAACAAGGTTAATTTCACCACTGGTTCAAGTTATGCTTTAGAACACATTAAAATACATTATTTTAAAATTACAGCTTTATAGTTATGCATAGTAATTGGGTTCATTTTGACAAAATCATATATGGAGGGAATTTGATTTTACTCTCCAATTTTCCCTTTCCACCCCCGCCATTCTTATTCTTCTTATCTACTTATCTTCCTTTTGCTTATTTATTTATTTTTGATTGGTACTTTCTACATACACGTAAAGGTGAAATTCCCTTTGGTATATTTGTATATGCATATAACCTGATTTTGTTGAATTCATCCCACATTTCCTCCACTTTTCCATCCTTCCTTCCTCCTTCTTGTTTTCCTTCTTCCACTCCACTGGTCTTCCCTATATATTTATGATATGTGGTCTACCCACCACCACCTTCTTCCCCCTCTTTTTGCTATAGCTTACACATTTGGTAGAAAATATTCATACCTTGATTTTCCAAGTCTGGGTTATTTTACTTAGCATGATGTTCTCAATTTCCATTCATTTACTGACAAATGCCATTATTTCATTCTTCTTTAGGTCTGAGTAAAACTCCATTGTGCATATATACCACATTTTCTTGATCTATTTATGTATTGATGGGCTTCTGGGCTGATTCCATAATTTGGCTATTGTGTATTGTGCTGCTATGAGCATTGCAGTGGCTGTATTGTTAGAATATGCTGATTTTAGTTCTTTTGGATAAATACCAAGAGTGGGATATGGTGGTTTCATTCCTAGTTTTTTTGTGTTGTTGTTTTTGGTTTTTTTGAGGAATCTCCATATTGCTTTCCAGAGTGGTGGCACTAATTTGCAGTCCCACCAACAATGTATCCAATGTACCTTTTCCACATATCTCATCGGTATTTATTATTTTTCATGTTCTTGAGAATTTCCATTCTGACTGGAGTGAAATGAAATGTTAGTGTTGTTTTGATTTGCATTTCTGAGATTGCTAAAGATGCTGAACATTTTTCCATATATTTATTGTCCATTTGTGTGTCTTCTTTTGAGAAATCTGTTTAATTCATTTGCTCATTTATTGATTGGGTGGGTGGTTATTTTTGTGTGTGTTCAGTTTTTTGACTTCTGTATATTCTTGATATTAATACCCTATCAAAGGAACAGCTGGCAAAGATTTTTTTCCATTCTGTAAGCTCTCTCTTCATGCTCTTGTTTCTTTTGCTGTGCAGAAGCTTTTTAATTTGACAGCATCCAACTCACTGATTCTTGGTTTTCTTTCCTGAGTATTAGGAGACTTGTTGATAAAATTGGTGCCTGCACCCATATGATGGAGTGTTGACCCTATGTTTTATTCTAGCAGTTGTATAGTTTCTGGTGTAATTCCTAAGTCTTTGATACATTGAGATTTGACCTTTGTGCAGGATGAGAGATCTAAATTCATTCTTTTGCTATCCGGTTTTTGTAGCACTATTTGTTAAAAAGGCTATCTTTTCTTCATCATACATTTTTGGCATCTTTGTCAAGTATCAGATGGCTGTAAGTATGTCTTTTTGTGTCTGTGTCTTCTGTTCTATTCCATTGATGTTTGTGTCTGTTTTGATGTTGTTACCATGCTGTTTTTGTTACTATAGTTCTGTAGTATAATGTGAGATCAGGTATTGTGATGCCTCCTCTATTGCTCTACTTGCTCAGAATTGCTTTGCCTATTCTGGGTCTCTTATTCTTCCAAATGAATTAAAGGACTTTTTTCCTAGTTCCGTGAAGAATGTCATTGATATTTTGATGAGAATTGCATTGAATCTGTATATTGCTTTTGTAAGTACGTATATTTTGACATATCAGTTCTAACCATTCAAGAACATGGAGGGGTATTTCCATCTTCTAAGGTCTTCTTTAATTTCTTCCTTTCTTCAGTGTTCTATAGTTCTTATTGTAATCTCTCACCTCCTGGTTAGATTAATTTCCAGGATTTTTTTTTTTAAACATTACTGTGAAGGGGATGTTTTCCTCATTTCTTTCTCAGCAGAACTGCTGTTGGAGTATAGGAAAGCTACTGATTTCTGAGTGTTGATCTTGTATCCTGCTACTTTGCTGAATTCATTTATCAGCTCTAGAAGTCTTCTGTTAGAATTTTTTTGTCTTCTAGTTATAGGATCATGTCATAGCAAACAGATAGTTTGATTTCCTGTTTTTCTATTTGTATCCCTTTCATTTCCTTCTCTTGCCTGATTGCTCTGGCTAGAGTTTTGAGAGCTATATTGAGTATTGGTTAGAGTGCACATCCTTGTCTTATTCCTTACTTTAGAGGAAAGGCTTTCAATTTTTCTCTGTTCAGTATGATGTTGATTTTGAGTTTGTTATATATAGCCTTTATGATGTTGAAGTAAGTTCCTCTATTCCTGTTTTTTCCAGCATTTTTAACATAAATGACTGCTGGATTTTATCAAAGGTTTTTTCTGCATCTATTGAGATGATCATATGATTCTTGTTCTTAATTCTATTTAAGTGGTGAATTAAATTGATTTATTGTTTTGTGTATGTTGAACCAATCTTGCATCCCTAAGATGAAGCCCACTTGATCATGGTGTATTTTCTTGATGTGTTTTTGAATGTGGTTTGCTATGTTTTATTAGAGATTTTTGCATCTGTGTTCATCAGGGTAGGTGGTCTATAGTTTTCTTCCTGTGTCTTTATTTGGTTTTGGTATTACAGTGATATTTGCTCCATAGAATGTAAAATACATCATTTCAATCACTTGTTCAATAGTGATTTCTTATAGTTGCTGTTTCTTTCTAGCTTTACCTTCCAAGGTAATTCTGAGACTGACCTTTAAAAGAAACTTCTTGAAAACAGTGTACCAGTTTGACATTTTTTTCATTGTATTGTTCTTAGCAGTTTCTTTTTTCAACTTAGCTTTCATAAAATTTTTCTTCGAATTTTGCATTATTGATTTTTTACTTCATAAACAGTATATATGTGATTTTAAATTTAGGCAGAGCTAGGGATCCAGCAGCCTCAGACAGAAGACCAGTTTGGCAGTGAGCTATGTGAGAAAGGGAAGCAGGTCTCATCAAATTCTTGTTCCAGTGGATCCCAGCAATATGGCAGCAGGAAGAAGATATTTTTGTAATGCACATCAGCCTACCAGTTAAACATCATGCTGAGGACAGATTCTGTCTTGTTTCTCATCTCCCTAGAGATCATTGTGGTCCAGTGGGCTCCTTCTTGGATCTCTCACCCAACAATTGATCTCAAAGTGCCCTTGGGAGACAACAAGGCCCCTGCCATGTGGTGTACACTGCCAGAGCTTAAGGAACCAATCAGGGCAAGTTTCAGGCTTGGAGTTAACTTTCTGAGTTGAGCTTTAGGTGTTTGGATATAATATTTAGTTCCTTGCCTGTTCTTTTAGGGGGCCATTTAATGGAATAGTTAAGTGTCCATTCTCTAGAGATAGATTGCCTAGAGTAACCATTCTAGCTTGCTGCTTATTATCTATATTCCTGTGGGTAAGTTGCCTAACATATGTATGCTTCAGTTTTTTTTTCATCTCTAATATATAGGACTAAGAATGCCCATCTCATTGGGTGGTTGTGAGAATTAAATGAGATAACGAACAGTGCTGGTGTTATGTCTGCAGTGTAGCTGTGTACAGTGGTCACAAACCAAGGAGGGAGTATGAAAGGCAAAATCAGGAACAAAAGTAGGTATTGGAAGAATGGGCTTAGAACATGGTCACTGCGCACGCTGCCCATTCTTCCTCCTCTGCCGAGTAGATCGCCTGCTTGGATAAAAGGCAGCCCCCCTATAAAATCTCTTGGTTGAATTTCCATCTTGGGATCACTAGGCAATGCTGAGCTGAAGTGGATCTGGGGCAAGCAGTCTGGGCCTCTCAGAACACACCCTGAACCCGGATCGGCTGAATTCAAGCTCCCGTTCGCCTGCTTCCCGCAGACAAACAGCTGTGACTCAGCACTAATCCATCCAGCTGAAACAACCGGTCAGCCCTTCTGATCCTACGGAGGTAAATGCCAACCGAGCCTTCATAGGTAGTGGCCACAGGTTTGAAACGGGGCTTGGGAGAGACAGTAAGGACCCACCCGTTGCATTGGTCACCCGGCAAAGGGAAACAAACTGTCGCCATTTGCAAGAGATACCACCATGGCAGAGAACTGACGTCATCAGACTGCAGCGGAGGAGATAACTTCATTGAAACCTGCAGCTACAGTGACTTCTTCCCTTCCCTTCTAATACCTTTCCTCCCAAGCATCAAATAAATTTATAGGAGTAAATAGTAACTCAGCAGTCAAACAGAATAAGAAGTAACATGAGCAGCTTCAAAAAGCAAGGAAGAAAAAGAGTACAAACAATGCAGGAAAGCCTAAATATTCAGGAGGACCTAGAGTCATCAGAAAAATGGTCATATAAAGAACTCAAGGAACACCTTAGACAGATGGAATGGAACCTTAAAGAGGATACGAGACAGCAAATTCAAGCAGCGAAAGAACACATTGAGAATGAGTTACATAAACAGATAAAAGAAGAAGTTAAGCATCTTTATCAGGAGATAGAGATTATAAAAAATAATCAAACAATAATTCTAGAAATGAAGGAAATGATAAACCAAATTATAAACTCAATTGAGAGTATCACTAACAGAGTGGAGCAAGTAGAAGCCAGAACATCAGATAATGAAGACAAAATATATCATCTTGAAAAGAGTCTAGCCAACTCAGAAAGGCTGGTAAAAAATCACGAGAAAAACATCCAAGAGTTATGGGTTAACATAAAAAAGCCAAACTTACGAGTCATCGGGATAGAAGAAGGTACAGAGATTCAAACCAAGAGAATGAGTGACCTGCTGAATGAAATAATTACAGAAAACTTTCCAGAAATAAAAAAGGAAACAGATATACAAATTGAAGATGCATACAGGACACCGAGCACACAAAATCACAGTACACCAACACCAAGACACATTGTTATGAAGATATCCAATATACAGAACAAAGAGAAAATATTAAAAGCTACAAGAGAAAGGAGACAGATTACATTCAGGGGTAAACCAATAAGGTTAACAATGGATTTTTCATCACAAGACACTGAAAGCAAGAAGGTCATGGAACAATGTATTTCAAACACTGAAAGACAATGGATGCCAACCAAGAATTCTGTATCCAGCAAAATTAAGCTTCAGGTATGACAATGAAATAAAAATCTTTCATGATAAACAAAAGTTAAAAGAATTTGCAGCCAGAAAACCAGCACTGCAAAGCATTTTGAGCAAAACACTACATGAGGAAGAAATGAAAAACAATAACCAAAACCATCAGAGGAAAGTGCCTCGGTAAAGACAGAGGGCGAGGGGAAAGATAATCATGGAGAAACAAACTAATTTTTTTAAAAAAAGGATAAATAATCAAACATGGATGGAAGTACAAACCATATATCAATAGTAACTCTGAATGTTAATGGCTTAAAGTCTCCAATAAAGCGACATAGGCTGGTATCATGGATTAAAAAAACAAATCCAACAATATGCTGCCTCCAGGAGACACATCTGATTGGAAAAGACATACACAGGCTGAAGGTGAAAGGATGGGAAAAAATATACCACGCACACGGTCCTCGTAAGCAAGCAGGGGTGGCCATCCTCATATCGAATAAAATCGACTTCAAGACTAAGTTAATCAAAAGAGATAAAGAAGGACATTATATACTGTTAAAAGGAACCATTCACCAGCAAGACATAACAATTATCAATATTTATGCACCAAATAATGGCACTGCGACATTCATAAAACAAATTCTCCTCAAGTTCAAGAATCAAATAGACCACAACACAATAATTATGGGTGACTTCAACACACCTCTCTCACCATTGGACAGATCCTCCAAACAAAACTTGAATAAAGAAACTATAGAACTCAATACCACAATCAATAACCTAGACTTAACTGACATATATAGAATATATCAACCATCATCAAATGGATATACTTTTTTCTCAGCAGCACATGAATCCTTCTCAAAAATAGACTATATATTATGCCATAGGGCAACCCTCAGTAAATATAAAGGGGTGGAGATAATATCATGCATTTTATCTGATCATAATGGAATGAAACTGGAAATCAATGATAAAAGAAGGAAGGAAAAATCCTACATCACATGGAAAATCAACAATATGTTACTGAATGATCAATGGATTACAGAAGACATAAAGGAGGAAATAAAAAAATTCTTAGAGATAAATGAAAATACAGAAACAACATATCGGAATCTATGGGACACAATGAAAGCAGTTTTAAGAGGAAAATTCATCGCCTGGTGGTCATTCCTCAAAAAAAGAAAAAACCAATAAATAAATGAGTTCACACTTCATCTCAAAGCCCTAGAAAAGGAAGAGCAAAACAACAGCAAATGTAGCAGAAGGCAAGAAATAATTAAAATCAGAGCGGAAATCAATGAAATTGAAACAAAAGAAACTATTGAAAAAATTAACAAAACTAAAAGTTGGTTCTTCGAAAAACTAAATAAGATCGACAGACCTTTAGCCATGCTAACGAAGAGAAGAAGAGAGAGAACTCAAATTACTAACATACGGGATGAAAAAGGCAATATCACAACAGATGCTACAGAAATACAGAAGACAATTAGAAATTATTTTGAAAACCTATATTCCAATAAAATAGAAGATAGTGAAGTCATCGATAAATTTCTTAAGTCATATGATTTGCCTAGACTGAGTCAGGAGGATACACACAATTTGAACAGACCAATATCAATGGATGAAATTGAAGAAGCCATCAAACGACTACCAACCAAGAAAAGCCCAGGACCGGATGGGTACACAGCGGAGTTTTACAAAACCTTTAAAGAAGAATTAATACCAATACTTTTCAAGTTATTTCAGGAAATAAAAAAAGAGGGATCTCTTTCAAATTCATTCTATGAGGCCAACATCACCCTGATTCCGAAACCAGACAAAGACACCTCAAAGAAAGAAAACTACAGACCAATATCTCTAATGAACCTAGATGCAAAAATCCTCAATAAAATTCTGGCGAATCGAATACAAAAACACATCAAAAAAATTGTGCACCATGATCAAGTAGGATTCATCCCTGGTATGCAAGGCTGGTTCAATATACAGAAATCAATAAATGTTATTCACCACATCAATAGACTTAAAGATAAGAACCATATGATCATCTCGATAGACGCAGAGAAAGCATTCGACAAAGTACAGCATCCTTTATGTTCAAAACACTTGAAAAACTAGGGATAACAGGAACGTACCTTGACATTGTAAAAGCTATCTATGCTAAGCCTCAGGCTAGCATCATTCTGAATGGACAAAAGTTGAAGGCATTCCCTCTAAAATCTGGAACAAGACAGGGATGCCCTCTATCACCACTTCTATTCAATATAGTTCTTGAAACACTGGCCAGAGCAATTAGACAGACGAAAGAAATTAAAAGCATAAAAATAGGAAAAGAAGAACTTAAATTATCACTATTTGCAGATGACATGATTCTATACTTAGAGGACCCAAAAGGGTCTACAAAGAAACTACTAGAACTAATAAATGAATTCAGCAAAGTGGCAGGATATAAAATCAACACGCATAGATCAAAGGCATTTCTGTATATCAGCAACAAAACTTCTGAAATGGAAATGAGGAAAAACACTCCATTCACAATATCCTCCAAAAAAATAAAATACTTGGGAATCAACCTAACAAAAGAGGTAAAAGATTTATACAATGAAAACTACAGAACCCTAAAGAGAGAAGTAGAAGAAGATCTTAGAAGATGGAAAAATATACCCTGTTCATGGATAGGCAGAACTAACATTATCAAAATGGCAATATTACCAAAAGTTCTCTATAGGTTTAATGCAATGCCAATCAAAATCCCAACGGCATTTCTTGTAGAAATAGATAAAGCAATCATGAAATTCATATGGAAAAATAAAAGACCCAGAATAGCAAAAGCAATTCTAAGCAGGAAGTGTGAATCAGGCAGTATAGTGATACCAGATTTCAAACTATATTACAGAGCAATAGTGACAAAAACAGCATGGTACTGGTACCAAAACAGGCGGGTGGACCAATGGTATAGAATAGAGGACACAGAGACTAATCCACAAAGTTACAACTATCTTATATTTGATAAAGGGGCTAAAAGCATGCAATGGAGGAAGGATAGCATCTTCAACAAATGGTGTTGGGAAAACTGGAAATCCATATTTAACAAAATGAAACTGAATCCCTTCCTCTCGCCATGCACAAAAGTTAACTCTAAATGGATCAAAGAGCTTGATATCAAATCAGAGACTCTGCATCTGATAGAAGAAAAAGTTGGCTCCGATCTACGTATTGTGGGGTCGGGCTCCAAATTCCTTAATAGGACACCCATAGCACAAGAGTTAATAACAAGAATCAACAAATGGGATTTACTTAAACTAAAAAGTTTTTTCTCAGCAAGAGAAACAATAAGAGAGGTAAATAGGGAGCCTACATCCTGGGAACAAATTTTTACTCCTCACACTTCAGATAGAGCCCTAATATCCAGAGTATACAAAGAACTCAAAAAATTAGACAATAAGATAACAAATAACCCAATCAGCAAATGGGTCAAGGACCTGAACAGACACTTCTCAGAGGAGGATATACAATGAATCAACAAGTACATGAAAAAATGCTCACCATCTCTAGCAGTCAGAGAAATGCAAATCAAAACCACCCTAAGATACTATCTCACTCCAGTAAGATTGGCAGCCACTATGAAGTCAAACAACAACAAGTGCTGGCGAGGATGTGGAGAAAAGGGTACTCTTGTACATTGCTGGTGGGACTGCAAATTGGTGCGGCCAATTTGGAAAGCAGTTTGGAGATTCCTGGGAAAGCTGGGAATGGAACCACCATTTGACCCTGCTATTGCCCTTCTCAGACTATTCCCTGAAGACCTTAAAAGAGCATGCTACAGGGATGCTGCCATATCGATGTTCATAGCAGCACAATTCACAATAGCTAGACTGTGGAACCAACCCAGATGCCCTTCAATAGATGAATGGATAAAAAAAAATGTGGCATCTATACACAATGGAGTACTATGCAGCAATAAAAAATTACAAAATCATAGAATTTGCAGGAAAATGGATGGCACTAGAGCAGATTATGCTTAGTGAAGCTAGTCAATCCCTAAAAAACAAATACCAAATGTCTCCTTTGATATAATGAGAGCAACTATGAACAGAACAGGGAGGAAGAGCAGGAAGAAAAGACTAACATTAAACAGAGACATGAGATGGGAGGGAAAGGGAGAGAAAAGAGAAATTGCATGGAAATGAAGGGAGATCCTCATTGCTATACAAAATTACATATAAAAGGATGTGAGGGGAATGGGAAAATAAGCAAGGAGAGTAATGAATTACAGTAGATGGGGTAGAGAGAGAAGATGGGATGGGAGGGAAGGGGGGATAGTAGGGGATAGGAAAGGTAGCAGAATACAACAATTACTAATTGGGCATTATGTAAAATTGTGGATGTGTAACCGACGTGATTCTGCAATCTGCATTTGGGGTAAAATTGGGAGTTCATAACCCACTTCAATCTAATGTATGAAATATTATATGTCAAGAGCTTTGTAATGTTGTGAACAACCAATAAAAAAAATTAAAAAAAAAAAGAAAAAGAATGGGCTTAGAACCTCTTCCAATAAGGGGTGAGTATAATGGGATGTAATAAACCCAAGCAGAAGAATGCAGTGTATAAAGTCCATGAGCAAAGCTGAGGTTAGAAAAACACAGACTTTGGTGGTTACATAAGAGAAAAATCTATTTAAACCGTGATTAAATAAAGGTAAGATAATTATGAAGTATAATAGGATGGCAATGACTTTAGAATTATTGAAACCTCTTTTGATAGATGTGTGAAAAAAATATTTTGTCACGCATCCTAATAGATATATAAATTGGCAAAATAAGTTAAAGGTCCCTAAATATGTATATGCTAAATTACTCTTTGATTCTACTTTTAGGCCATTTTACTCTTGAACAGCAATTTAAATTTCTATAGGAATACTTGATAAATTATGACTAATCCAACACTATTACTGATATTCAAGTTGAAAATTACATAAAAGTTGACTGCAGACTCTCATAAATGCATGTATTTTTTATACTGTTTCTATGACCATTCTGTTAGAGTTGAGCTCCGTAGAAGGCAATCTTCCTTATTCACAGAGAAAAGTCATCTTGGGCTTTGCTGTATAGTAGGAGAACCTGAACTCTCTATGGGTCTTTATACTGTGATGTATGCCTCCCTTAAGTATCGAGAGAGCATTTTCTTGCTTTATAATATTGCTATTAGAAAGTCCAGTACATGTATGAAGACATGAATTGATGTGAACATACTTTATACACAAACAGAGGTATGAAAAATTTTTCTATATGTGTAATAAAAATTGTGATGCATTCCACTGTCATGTATTTAAAAAATAAAGCCAATAAAAAAAGAAAGTCCCTTACTGATATATAATAATTATCCTGAAGTAATGTGGTTAAGTTTTTTGACTTCTTGAATTGAGTATATAAGTGAGAGTCATATCATTTAAGTAAGAATTATGTAAATGTATCCAGATAGTGAAAAAATTAATAATAGGTCTAAAAAATTTTAATAATGACATTTCACTTATCAAATTGGCAAATATTTTTTACAATGTTAATTGAAATATAATAAACTGTACACAATGTGTACAATTTGATCAATTTTGACATGTTTATAAACCTGTGAAGTGAGCACTTCCATTCCCTGAAACTTTCCTCATGCCTTTTGAAGTCTGTAATCCTGCTAACCCTATTCTCAGGCAATCTCAGTCTTACTTTCTGTCACAGTAAATAAGTGGCAAGGATTTTAAAAATTATAACATCTAATACCAAAATAGGAAACAAGGCACTTTCAGATATTTCTGTGAGAGTGCGAAATTGATACAAAGATTCCTTAGGGCCTACTTTGAAAACTTATATTCCAATAAATTGTAAAATCTAGAAGATATTAACAAATTTCTAGACACATATGATTTATCCAGATTAAACCATGATGATATAGAAAAACAAAACAGACCAGTATCAAGTAAACAGACTGACGCATTAATTAATAACTTCCCAACCTGAATGGAACCACCATTTGACCCAACTATCCCACTCCTCGGTCTATACCCAAAGGACTTAAAAATAGCATACTAAAGGGACACAGCCACATCAATGTTTATAGTAGCACAATTCACAATTGCTAAACTGTGGAAGCAACCTAGATGCCCTTCAGTAGATGAATGGATTAAAAATGTGGCATATATATACACAATGGAATTTTACTCAGCAATAAAAGAGAATAAAATCATGGCATTTTCAGGTAAATGGATGGCATTGGAGAAGATAATGCTAAGTGAAGTTAGCTAATCCCCAAAAGCAAATGCCGAATGTTTTTTTCTGATAGAAGGAGGCAGATTCATAGTGGTGTTGGGAGGGGGGAGCATGGGAGGAATAGAGGAACTCTAGATAGGGCAGAGGTGTTGGAGGGAAAGAGACAGGGGATTAGCAAGGATGGTGGAATGTGATTAACATCATTACCCAATGTACATGTATGAAGACATGAATTGGTGTCAACTTGCTTTATATACAACCAGAGATATGAAAAATTGTGTTGTATATGTGTAATAAGAATTGTAATGCATTCCACTGTCATTTATTTTTTTAAAAAATCAATTTAAAATTTTTTTAAAAATAAGAGGTTGATCTAGCCTTAGCAAAATGGTAGGATACAAAGCCCTTGTCCCTCCTTACCCCATGAACACACCAATTTAACAATAACTCATGGGAATATTCCCTTTGTAAGAAGCTCCTGTACCTCGGGCAAGCATGAAACCAGCTATATTGAAATAGGTAGGAAAACTGATAGAAGGAAAATATCCTTGTACCAAAATCTCAGACTCTGGCACTGTGCCATATAAACAAGACAGCTTCCCCCACCCCCAGTACACACACAGTCTTTAAGTTGCTCCCTGAGAAGGGAAAGAGATGCATCATACATCCAGTGCCCTAACTTTTCTGAGGGCTACCCAGAGGACTGGCTTCTGTTTAGCCTATCTCAGGGTACTGATGGCACATGGCATATTCTAGCTGCCTGAGTACAGTGATACCAGATGGTCACTATACCTACTCCCCCACCTCCAACTCAGCACAGAGGTGACAGTTGAAAAACTCTAGTGCACAGATTCTTAGGGAGATAAAGGGGTGCACCATATGTCCAATGACTCAGTTTATCTGGGGGCATCCTGAAGAAATAGGCTTCAGTCTTGCTTGTCTCTGAGTGTTTGTGGGAATGGCAGACTCTGCATACCTAGGGGTTGAAGAACAATGAAAAACAGGTTAGACTAACATAAAAGGTTAAAATGCACTGAGAATCTCTGACTGGACTGAGATTAGTGAGTTTTCTGCAGTACATGGTCAGTCCCTGAAGACTAGGAGAGGTGACTCTTTTGTCCAAATGTGCAGACACCAACAGAGAGAAGCAAGGAAAAAGAAAAAGATATTTTCTAAACAAGAGAATGAGATGTCTCAGGAAATTGATGCTAATGAGATGGAGATAATATGATTTACCTGACAGAGAATTCAAAATGACTCTCAAAGATGCTCAGTGCAGTCAGGAGAGTAACTTACGAACAAAGTGCTAATTCCATCAGAGAACTTCAAACTTCAAAAAGTCCAAAATGGAAACCAAGGAGTTGAAGACTAAATAACTGAATTGAAAAAAATCACCAGAGAGGTTTAACAGCACACAAGTTTCAGCAAAAGCCATTGGGAAGAGTGAAATTATGGCATTTGCAGGTGAATGGATGGAGCTGAAGAATATCATGCTAAGCGAAATAAGCCAATCCCCCCAAACCAAAGGCAGAACATTTTCTCTGATATTCAGAAGCTAATTCACAATAAGTGGGGCTTGGGAAGAATAGAGGTTCTTTGGATTAGGGAGAGGGGAGTGAAAAGAGGGGAGGAAGGTAGGAAGGATAGTGGAATGGATTGGATAGTGTTACCCAGTGTGCATGTATGATTACATGACAGGTGTGATACTACCTCATGTACAACCAGAAGAATGAGAAGTTATACTCCATTTATGTATGATGTGTCCAAATGCATTCTAATGACATGTACAACTAATTAGAACAAATAATAGTTTTTTTTAAAAGACCATTAGGAATTAGGGGAAAATGGGCAGGCCTTTCAGGATTTCCCAAAATGTTAGCTGCTTTTAATATTATGAGGAATGCTTGTATATAAATTAACTTGGGAAATTCTGGGTTAAATCAGGTTGAATGTATTTCTGTTCTGGGCTTCTTTGATTCTTTACTATGCTAATGTATATTTTTAGTCCCCTTGAAGAGTGTGTATGAAGAGTGTGTATGAGCGCACGCGCTCATGATGGCAAGGTGTCAGGGAGAGAGAATTCATTTGAATTATTTCCCAAATTTATTTATCATGGAACGCCTTTTTTTGCAGACTCCTTATAGAACACATTTCACAAAATGAATGCTGTGGAGACGAGCAACAGTGAAACCTTTCAGTGATTCTTACTGTAGCCCCCATGTGAAACAGCGGAGGTTTCAGTTAGAAAGCTAATGGCAGGAGGGTGGGGTGGGGGTGAAAGCAAGGGCATTAAGTTGTATCTCCAAGGCACATTCTCTACAAGGGATGACTTTCATTAATTTTAAAAGATAGTATGATTTGAGCTTAATATCTAAACAGAAGGCATCAGAACAAGCAGTGTGAAATATGGCTTGAAACGTCTCTGAGACAAATGGTAGTCAAAGCAAAGGGTGCCTCTGTGTTTAAACTCTTCTAATTGATGACATAGCACCCATCTTGCTCCTTTTGCTTACAGTACCTTTCCATGGCCTGACTTGAACAAATGTACCAGATGATGAAGGGCAAATTCTAGAGATGTTGGAATGAACATTATAACTTCTTGGTTATAGGTGAATCAGAGGTAATTTCCAAAAGTATAAGTTGGGCAATACACATATAAATGGTATTGTCATAATTAACTAAGCAAGATAGGGACAGTGTCAGTTTGGGAAGAATGTGCCCTTTCTGACATGTTCATGAGTTAGAATATTCTGTGGGTTATCCATGTGGAAAAGAGAGGACCAGTAGGCCATTGCATATATAAGTTTTTGTCTCTGAAAATGTTTGGACTGGTATGGCCTTCATTTTATCTTTTGTACCTCAGTTACTGCATGTAATGGGGCAGTTCCTTTCTATTTATGAGACATAAAATATTGAACTTCAGGGTAAAAATACTGCACATATCCTGTCTTCTTCCTCATTATATTTCCACACATCAATTTCCCTTATTCTTCCATGGCTTTCTTACCACACATTAAGTTCCACTGAAACCACTTTTGTAGAGTTTTTTAAACTTCTGATTTTAGGAATATTGACACATACTTTATAACTTTGTTTATATTTTTTTTATTCACCTCTAAATAGAAGCTGCAATTGCCTCTGTAGGCATGAGGACGATAATGATTGGCAGTGCTTCTCCTTTCTTTGTTATTAAATTAAGGAAGCTATTGAGCTAACAATGCTATAACATGTTTTTTCTCAATTATTTTAAGTGTAATAACAATGTTTCTTCATTTTATTTATAGCTCCAAAAGGAATTCTTCATTTGTCTCCTGATGTTTATCAAGAGATGGAAGCCAGCCGTCACAAAGTAATCTCTGGCACTACTCTAGGCTATTTGTCACCCAAAGATATGAACCAACCCTCAAGCTCTTTCTTCAGTATATCTCCCACATCGAATAGTTCAGCTACAATTGCCAGGGAACTCCTTATGAATGGAACATCTCCTACAGCTGAAGCCATAGGTTTAAAAGGAAGTTCTCCTACTCCCCCTTGTTCTCCAGTACAACCTTCAAAACAACTGGAATATTTAGCAAGGATTCAAGGCTTTCAGGTATGAATTAAAAAGCAAAAACAACAAAAAGCAAAACAATTCATTAGCCCCAAATCCTTCATCTCAATCCATCAGAAGGTCCATTCTTGTCTGCTAGTGTGACCTTTATGCCACTTACATCGTAAATTATTTAGGAACACAGAGGACAGAAAAAAAAAAGAGCCATATACACATGCCTCATTTTCTCTTACTTTCTGTCTATCCAATAATTCTTTTGCTGCCTGGCTTTCTCTCATTTTCTTTTTTCTTCTTTTCTTTTGTTTTTTTATAAACATTTTTTCATACTCTGTTTTGTCTTCCAGTTGGGTGCATCTATCTTCTTACTTAGTCTTCCACAAACAAAAATTCTGCCTTCAGATATTTGGTGTTAGTATTTCACTCATTTCTCCCTCTTTTAACATTAAAGTTGAGTTTTTCTAATGATGGGTTTACTTTTATAACAATTTTGAATTTTACATTCTATTGCTAGTAATGATTCAGGTACACTATTTAACATCATCGAAGTCTATTACCTTAGGAATTAATTAAACATGGTATTTGAATAATAATGCAACACTTTCTAGTTGTTTGAGGCATAATAATATGTATTTGTTTTATTGAATCATGTTTTGAACCATCTAGGTAGAATAGCAACTGCCTCTGATGGTACCAACAACTTTATTTCATTGAGTTTAACTTGTATGTGTGAATTTGGGGATAGAAATACCCCCCCCCCACACTTATTTATTCTTCGTTCCTTTTTGGGGAAACAAAAAGTCCAACACTTCTTTATGGATGTTTTAGAGATTTTTAAAGAATTATTAACTCCAGGAAAGGGAAACACATCCTGATTTCTTAGTTGCCTTGAAAATCATGTGCTGAACTGTAACCACCACCTCGACTGGATGAACTGCAGCTTGCTCGTGTAGAAAGGTCTACTCCCCAGATCTCGCTGTTCTTATCCCCCTTTTCATCTTAGTCTTATTCTTTAAGACCAAAAACTGTAATTTCCTTTAGAAGTGCTCTAGAAGATCTGTATTATGTAGAATGATCATGTATTTATAACCATTTTACAATTTTAGATTATAAAATGAGAGAGGATCATGTGTTTTGGGGGGCATTTTGCATGTTTGGTTTTGTTTTTTTCCTTCACAGAATCCTTCTGATTCTTTCAAATTTATTGCTAGGTAGTTGTTAGTGTTTTTAATTGGACTATTAATATGAAATTAAAGAAGCTGTTACCAACTATTGGCTCTGTCATCTGAAATTTCAAATGCTTAATTTCAGGTTATAATTTTAGAATTTGCTTTTGTTGTTTACTTTAAGAATCACAATAAATCACTATTTGAAAAAAAAAAGACCTTGATTCATATAGTTAAGGTACTAGAAAAAGTTAAGTAGCATTTAGTTCTACCTACAGTCTGCATAGTATGAATTAGAAATAAACTTTGATGAAAATAAATTAACTGCTTATTTACAAATCTAGTCATTTAGAAATGTTTGAGCATAACACTACATTTTTATAGAAGGCAAAAATTGCATTGAAGCTCTGAATTGACTTTTTGCTTAACAGTATTATAATAGATATAATTTTGTTGCCAGAAGAACTTAATTTTTTAAATTTGTTTTCATTTGTTAGTTCTTCACAATGACAACAACTATAACTTGAACATATCTTCACTGTAGTCAAAACATAATCTGCTTCCCCCATTATCAGACTCATTTCTTATACTTCTTTTAAAACTTACACTGAGACAATATACTCTTATTTATGGACAAGTTAAACATTTCCAGATCTGTGTACTGTGAATTTTACATACTAATGAATATAAACGTGGTTTTAAAACATTACTGTGCTTATTTGGCTGAATGAGCTGGAATTGATGAGAAATATTGTTGCTAATGGATCACAACCACATCTGGGAAGTAAACAAAATCTCTGTGGGAAGTGGCTTAGTGTTTGTCACATGCATAGCTCATTTTCATGTCACCATAGAAAGTTCTTTGTGGTTAAGAGTTTTAAAGCCTATTTCTTTCTAGATAGGTGTATATACCTAGTAGAAAAACATGTAGATTGTTTCTATTTCTTAAATGTTTTAATTAGACAATAGTTTAGAAATTGTAGGACCAGTTTTGTTAAGGATAATATGCCATTCTGTTAATTTTATTTCTGGAATTTAAAAACAATAAATTCTTTTTCTTTGTTTCTAGGTTAGTACCTTTTCATTTTATTGCACACTGAACAAATATTATTGCTTATTGAATATTGTATAAACCTTTCTTTGGCCTTCCTTTGCCCATTGCAAGTTGATTTAATCCTAACCAAGCTATTGTATGTGACGGCTATATTGTATTACCAAGTAAAAATATGTGAGTATGTGGAAAATGAAATTGTTTTAACTTTTAACTGTTTTCATTGTACAGTCTTTAGTCTTTTCATTTCATAGTTGAAATTATAAATTACAAAGTTAATTTATTCATTAGGATGTAGGATTAAATTCACATCCTTTTGTTTATATTTACAACAAGGAAAATTACTATACAATTCAAGTTATTAACAGCTAATTTCACAGAACAGAAAATAACTCAATACTTGTACATTCTCAGTGATTCTTTTACCCTGGCTTGAACTTAACTTGAAGATTTTTATCAGTTTTTTAAAATATTTTTTTAGACGTTGATGGACCTTTATTTTTTTCATTTATTTATATGTGGTGCCACAACCCCAGCCCAGATTTTTATCATTTTAGAAGCAAACCTTTGAATCTCATCATAAATGAATATTTTTTTTCTTTTGAGTTTTGAATGCATTTTAATTATCTTCTTTTAAAACTTGAACATTCTTAAATGATTTTTGATTAATTAATTATTAATGATAATAGTATTAGGGATTGAACCCAGGGGCGCTTTACCACTGAGCTAAATCTGCGGTTCTTTCTTTCTTTCTTTATTTTTTTGAAGCTGAATCTCACTAAGTTGCTGAGGTTCTTGCTAGGTCTTTGCAAGTCTGACTTGCAATCTTCCTTCCTCAGTTTCTTGAGTTGCTGGGGTTACAGATGCCACCATACCCAGTGGTTTATTACTTTTAGAAAAGTTTTATGTTAGTAGTTCTGTGAACCTCAGATGTTGTGTAGCATATTCAATCTGCTTCCATAACTTCTACACATTTTATAAACTCATTCAAAAGCTCATTCAATACCATAGTGTTTTAGAATTCCTTTTTTGTATACTTCATAATCTTTTATTATAATACTACAGTGTTTCAAAATCATTTAGCTTTTTAAAGAAAATTATGGCAAAAATGTTCTTGAAATGCTGTGCATTTGAACTGAAGTAGATTTCATGTTTACATTATTCTGTTTTTATGTCTTTAATATGCTTTTCATACTAATTATACTAAAACTCTTTTGTAACTAATAAATATAAATAGTTCCTAAATGAGCCATTAGAAAAATGATTAGATTAGGAATGCATGGATTATTTTAGTAAATTATCTTTTCTAGATGGATTTAATTTCAATTTGTATTCTATATCTTTCATGTGATCATTATCCATTGAATAGTACAATTTGTGAAAACTTCAGAGTAAAATATGACATACTAAATATATATATAAATAGTATATGTTTATATGTATATATAAATATATATATAAATAACATAAAGATATTAAATATAAATATATATAAATAATATAAAGAAGCACTTAGTATTTTAGTTAAACTTCACTGGCATATTTTTCAAAATCAAGAAGTGTTTTCTAGAAGGCTTTTCACCATTGTGAATTTTAGATGATGGTGTTATTTCCAGCAAGATGAGAAGGTCTACTTCAATTAAAAACTTTTTTTCAAATATAATTTGCACTTAATATATTTCAATTTATTTGTCTACTTTGTGAAATTTAATACCACTATAGCAGTCTTCTTTTTAGTTACAGGTTTCTTGTAAGTATTTAACACTATGATCTTAGTATAGACTACACTGAGATGGGGTTGGGGGTAGGGTGGGAGGGGTGGCTGGGCTCCCTGAGAATCTGAAAATTATCATCCGTTTTCCTATCTCTTTTTTTTTATCATCTTCTCTGTATTTCATGTTTTGTAATCCATATATTTATAATTGAAGTGATTATTTTTAGCTTATGCGTGTGTATTTTGAAGAATGGGGTATCCATTTTGTAAAAAGACTAATATAAGTGAAACTTTATAATTTACCAGTAAGAAAAGATGCAGAAAGAAATCATTCATATACACATATATACTCACATAGAAATATGTTCTCCCTCATTTTTAGTTTGTCCTTGAAGCATAACACATTATTTCATCTTAGCTCAGATTTTCACCTAGTCTGTTAAACAAATGGTACTATAAATGAGCAAAGCACATTTGTAGGTTTGGAATGGGGTCAGCAGATGATGCTATGATTCAGTAGCTCTTTGAAAATCTTTCTTAAACTTGGCTTCTACTGCTTTCCAAAGACCCTGGAAATTTAGGTATGTATTTGAACTCTCCTAAAGGCTCGGTCTTCCTATAGTTATCCTAAAACTCAGATGTATTCTTTGAATGGGCAGCCCAAGTTTATGACCTATCATGTCAAATACCCTCAGACCTTATATGCTGACCAAACCCCCAGGGGTTTGCAGATATAACTGTTCTTCCACAAAAACCAGTGGAGTTAGACATCAACTCATTTTATGGAAATTATAAACTGGAGAAAAATGTTACATTCGAAGAAAGAAATATTGATGCAGATAAAAACACACTTTGATGAGTAACAATAATACAGGTAAGAAATAAGCAGACTTGGAGTAAAACAGTTCATCATTGCTGCAATAACTATTTGGGACTAACGCCACCCTCAGTCACAGCAGTATGTAACTAAGAACTCAAAAAGTCAAAGACGCTCATCTTAACCCTTCATGCACAGTGTATACATAGTGAGGCACATAAAATATTTTTTAAGTTAATATACGTGCACAATAAGAGCCATTTCTTTTTTCCATGTGGTGCTGGTAATTGAACCCAGGGCCTTGTCCACACAAGGCAAGCACTCTATCAACTGAGCTACATCCCCAGCCCCAGTAAGAGCCATTTCTAACACAGAAACTTTGATGTAGACCTGAAATGAGCCACCATGGTGCAGAAAAAAAAAAAAAAATGACTGTTACTATGTGTACTCCCTAAGTAGAAAAACCTGTAGCTTTCTATGTATCACAAGAGATTTTCAACTCAACATGAAAATTGTTTAAAATTTTATTTGAAAATCAAAGCCTGAAGAAAAAAAAACATTTTCATCTAAACATGGATTACATTTCCTTTTACCTAATGACATAAGATTAAATATAGTACCCATTACATGGCTGGCAGATATTACCTCACTCCATTCCAAGTCATGTTGAAATGTCCCAGTGTTGTCCTCCCTCCAACATTCAGAGAGATTTTTTGAACACACAGCAATGGCTACAATTTCATATGTATTTTTCTGTCTTTACCAGAGGCAACTGGTAAAAGAACAGCATGAGAAATACCACATGTCAAGAATTTCTGCACACTCACAAAAAAGCAACACAAACAAAAAAGTACCTGCTTTAACTTACTTCATTTAGGAGATAAATGGATAAACAAAGGAAGGAAACTGACATTTATTGACTGGCTTGCTATATTAGATAGTGAAGTAGGCAATGTATATGCTATTTTGCAAGTGTCTTGATACATTTTTGCTTACAAATATATATTTTTTAAATTATAGTATTATTTAATGTTTGAAGACTAGTCCATGGGGGAGGACTGATTTGTGGTGGTCTTCTAGATATTGCTTTATTTTAATCATAGATTTTGTTCATACATTTAGTTCTATTCTTAATTCTATACACAACTGAGTGTGAGGCATTTTAGATTTTGACACTTTTGAGCTGGAATGGATGTTGGATTTTATTCTAAAATTAAATTTCATATGTAAATGCACATTTAAGGGCAAATAAGTAAAATATCACTTTATAATATAGTATATTTGTTTTCCCCTCTGGGATTACTAGTTTATTTTAAACCCTGACTCATTTTACATTCTACAGTATTCTGCCATCTTTATGTGGTCCCATCAAAAAGCAAATTTAACAGTCAGACAAAATGGATATTTTAAAAACTTCTTGTTTTTATCTGTATCACTTTTTTTTTAAGTGTAAGAGAAGTCAATAATTAAGTCCATTGGTTGGAACATTTGAGAAAACAAGGACTGGACTACTTGATACCAAGTTTACAGTTTTAACATCTTTTATTAACTTCTTAGTAACATTATGAACAGTTTTTAATCTTTTCAAGCGAGCGTGTGAAGAACTTGATTATGAAATTAGTCTGGCTGTAGAATTTCATGCCATTGAACATTCAAATTAATTCCATTGAAGAACAGGAAATGATTATTTGTTTATTCACTCCGGGTAAATACTAAGTAGCATGCTAAGTAGTGGATGCAGAATAAGTTATGGCCATTTGGGGACTGGACAAGTAAATAAACCAATATTCAAAAGATGAACTACTATCACAAATTAGCTCAGTTTCTAGGTAGGGATAAGTGTTCAAACATTACACAACAATTTGATAAAAATAATTAAATTTTAGCATGCTGCATGAAATAATGTGGAACAATGTATAGTGCTTGCCCCACATATTGTGTGTCATAGTCAGAGCGTAACTTTGTAAATGTTAATTTGAGATGTGATAATTGATGTGTAGAATCATGAATGGGTATAAACAGTTTTTCCCTGTTAGAGAAAAACTGACAGCAGAAGGGACATTTGAATTAAGATTTCAAGAGTACATAGAAACTTAAGGTGAATTTTAAAAAAAGGAATTATAGGTGGAAAAAAACAAAGTACTGAAGACATAAAAGGGTATGATATTTTAGAAAATACTTAAAAGTGCAAATGGTTGATGGGGAGGCTGAACTGATATGTGTGTTTTATTGAGGTTTGAGTTTTTTAAGCAATTAGAGACCTTAAAAGAGTAGTTATGTGATTCTTTTTTTGGAAAGATAATTCTGTAAGCTGTGTAAAAGAAGTAGACACCCCTGCCCCCCCCCCCAAAAAAAAGAAAGAAAAGGAAAAAGAAAAGAGAGACCACCGGGAGAAAGATTTAGAGTGGTTTTACACAAATCCAGGGGAAAAAAATAAAGATTGAATTAAGACAGAACCAGTGGGCATAGAGGAGTGGGGCTGGGGTACAGTTGTCTAACATGCATTTGGGAGAATTAAATTATCCCTTGTGCTGACTTCTGAGAGGACACTTTTACTAGGCTGCTTAGGGTAGAAACAGGAGTTAATGTGTTGTGGTGTAGAAACCACTTGAGTAAATGAGGTAGTATGAATGGGAGGTGTTTTAGGCAATGTTTTATTTTTAGTATGAATGAGATGAATAAACTTATGAAAAGTTGAGAGTTCCATATTGAACATGGGGAATTTGTGTTGCTTGTGGGACATTCAAGTGAAATTGTCCAATAGTCAATTAAAATGGCTCTGGTGATCATGGAGAAAGAATAAGATACACAGACCTGAGAGTCATTAGTATATAGATGTACTTGGAGGCACAGAAGTAGATAGGATTGACTAGGGAAAGTAAACAAATTCCTAATAAAGATTCCCAATGAATACTAACACACAGGAGTCATTTATTCAGTAATTCAACCTATATGTATTGAGTACCTCAAGCCAGGTATACTTCTTGGTACTGAGGATATATCATGAATATACAGTCAAGGTTCTTGCCTCATGGAACTAGCATTAGAATGGGTATGTGTGTTGGGGGGACAGTTGAAAAGGCAGGAAATCAAGTCTGAACATATGCCAAATTCAAATAGCGTTAAGCTCCTACTGTAACAAGGGCTTGGAAATTAATTATGATATTTATTGTGAGAATTATAAATAATAACTTAAAGTCTCCAATTGTGTCAACATATTTTTAAAATGTTTTAATCAACTTTATTCAGGTTTAATTTATATGCAATTAAAATACTTGCTTTAGTTGTATGGTTTGATACAGTGAAAAAAATATGTATACAACCATGTAACTACCACTACAGTGAAAAGGGACTGTTTCCATTACTATATAAATTGTCTTTGTCCCTCTTTGCACATGGTTTTTCTACCTTCTCTGGCTCCAAACAACCATAGTATTCTTCCTGGCACTAAAGATTGTTTTTTACCTTTTCAAAGAAATTAATATAAAATTAATACAAATGGAATATATAATATGTACAATTTTGTGTCTGATTTTTTTTTTACTCAGTACAATATTTTCCAGATTTTATTTGTTTTATGAATCAGTGTTTTGTTCCTTTTCATTGCTAAGCATTAATCCCTTGTATGGTGGATATATATTATAAATTGTCCAGTTTTCCTACTGATGGACATTTGGGTTTTTTTTAGTTTGGGGCTTTTACAAATAAAGATGTTTGTGAACAATACATATAAAATTTTATGCAGACATGTGTTTTCAATTCTCTTGAAAAAATACCTTGAAGTGGAATTACTGGATCATATGGTAAGTGTATGTACAATTTTATTTTTTAAAAAACAGATTCTTATTCAATATGTTGTATAATTTCATTCCTACCAGTAATATCTTTGAGGGTTCCATATATTACTGTGGTCAGACTCTATTGAGCCTATAGTGGTATGTCATTAAAATTTTAGTTTATATTTCACTGACGAGGAATCATGAGTTTCTTTTCCTGTGTTTATTGGTTGTATGTCTTTGTGAAGTGTCTGTATTTTTTTGCTCAGTTTCTAAATTTTTTGGTCTATTGTTGATTTTTATGAGTTCCTTATATCTTAAATACAAGTCATTTGCATATTATCTCCCTGCATATGGATTGTCCTTTCATTATATTAATGTGATATTTTAAAAAGCTTTCAATTTTGATAAAACTTTTCATATTTTTCCCCATGGCTTATGCTTTTTTGGTCTTATCTGAGAAATGTCTGACTACACCAAGGTCTTAAAGATTTTATCTTTATTTTATTTTATGGTTTCATCCTTAATGTTTAATGCTAAGATGTATTTAAAGTTAAATTTTTATGTATGGTTATGAGATAAGAGTTGAAGCTCATTTTTTTCTTGCAGAATAGCCATTTTTTTCAGCCTTACATTTATAATGTATTGTGTTTTCTCTGGCTGTTTTCACAATATTTGTTTATATTTGGTTTTTCACCAGTTTGACTATGCTCAGTCTAGGAAGGTTTTAAATTGAGCTTGGAATTCATTTAAATTCATAAAACTATAAGATAGCTTTTATAAGCCAGTTTTGGAAAATTTTGGCCACAACTTTTTTCAAAAAATGATTTACCCTTTCTCTATCCTCTGCTTTTATAATCCAATTATACAGGTGTTGAACATATTGATATTGTCCCTCATGTCTCTGAACTCTTTATTCTTTTTGGATTACATAATTCCTATTGATCTATCTTCAAGTTTACCAATTCTTACCTCTATTCCAATTCTTTTTTTAAAATTGATGTTATTTTTTAAATACATGACAGCAGAATGCATTAGAATTCTTATTACACATATAGAACACAATTTTTCATATCTTTGTATATAAAGTATGTTCACACCAATTTATGTCTTCATACATGTACTTGGATAATGATGTCCATCAAATTCCACCATCATTGCTAACCCCCTGCTTCCTCCCTTTCCCTCCCACCCCTCTTCCCTATCTAGAGTTAATCTATTCCTCCCATGATCCCCTACCCCACCCCACTGTGATTCAGTCACCTTATATCAGAGAAAACATTCAGCATTTGTTTTTTTTTTTTTTTGGGGGGGGGGTAGATTGGCTAACTTCACTTAGCATTGTCTTAAATGTCATTATTTACCTGCAAATGCCATGATTTTATTCTCTTTTATTGCTGAGTAATATTCCTTGTGTATATATGCCATATTTTTAATCCATTCATCTACTGAAGGGCATCTAGGTTGCTTCCACAGTTTAGCTATTGTGAATTGTGCTGCTATAAACATTGATGTGGCTGTGTCCCTGTAATATGCTATTTTTAAGTCCTTTGAGTATAGACCGAGGAGAAGGATAGCTGGGTCAAATGGTGGTTCCATTCCCAGTTTTCCAAGGAATCTCCATACTGCTTTTCATATTGGCTACACCAATTTGCAGTCCCACCAGCAATGTATGAGTAAACTGTACTTCAGAGCAATAGTAACAAAAACAGCATGGTACTTTCACCAAAAAAGACTGGTAGACCAATAGTACAGAATAGAAGATACAGAGACTAACCTACAAAATTACACTTATCTTATATTCCAATTCTTTTCTTGACCCCATATAATATTTTTTTTCATTTCTTCTTACTGTGTTTTAAAAAATCTAACATCCATTTGGATTTTTAAATAGTTCTGGTTCTCTGTTGAGATCCATGTCTGTGTAGCTATTGAGATCATGTTTTCCTTTAAATCTTGTTTTAAAATATTTTTTTTCAGTTGTAGATGCTCACAATATCTTTATTTTTATTTATTTATTTTTATGTGTGCTGAGGATTGAACACAGTGCTCACATGTGCAAGGCAAGCACTCAACCACTGAGCTATACCTCCAGCCCCCTTCAATTCTTCAAATTTATTTATGGTTAACTGCTTGAATTTTTTGTCAATTAATTTCAGTATCTCCACCCTGTGGTGTCAGTTTCCATTGACAGCCTTATTCATGTGATTAACTATTTACTGTTTTTCATGTTTTTAACTTTTGTTTGAAAAATGTACATTGTGGATAACATGTTGTATCAACTCTAGTCATTTTTTTTATCTAGTTATCAGTTAAGTTGCTTTGATTAAAACTATTCCTCTTGATGATACCCATTGGCTAATAGTCTCCATTCAGTTCTTTTACCTCCAACGTAGTTTTTTCCTCTTGTAGTCTCCCCTATGCCTGCATACTATAGCTATAAGATGATAATTTGAGCTGAGTTTATGCTCAGATTTTGGGATCCATTCTCTGCCTTTTCTAGCATCTAGCATTTACCCCCATAATTGAGTACATTTGAATTGTACTCAATTCAAAAAGTAGCAAACTTTTTAATCTCTACCAACTCTCACTGGTTTCTGCTTGTTTTCACACCAGGCGGTTTAGGGTCTCCTTGTATATGTGAAGTTTAGCAGTCTGCTGGGATTTGGATGGAGTTTATATTCAGATTTGATGTTGTATCACTTCTGCAGCTCTGTGACATCTAGGATTTCTTCCTTAAATGTCTAGCTTTTCTGCCATCTGTTTTCTGCTATTTCTTTGATGAGACTGTCATTTTTCATTTGTTTCAAGTTTAGCTAATTATTGGAATTTATTTTATTTTATTTTTTAGTTATAGCTCTTTCTTCTTACTCCTTTAGTTGGTGAGGCTGCAGGCTTCTATTTTTTTGTGGGACTGGGTATGGAACCTAGCATATCATACATGCTAGGCAAACACTCTGCCATTGAGCTACGTCTTTAGCCCATTTTATTTTTATGATAGTCCTGCTAAGTTACCCAGGCTAGCCTTGAACTTGGCTTCAGTCCATGGTTTCTTGGGTGTGTTGCTTTGGACTTTGGCAGCACAGTACTTCATGGTGGGAACACATGGCAGAGAATGCATGTTTACCTCATGGCATCCAGGAAGCAAAAAGAAAGAAAGAAGCCAGTATCCAAGTATCTCCCTTAAGGTACGCCTCCAGCAACCTAGTGTCTTTCCAGTAAGCTACATTCCTAAAGGTTCCACTATCTTCTAATAGTTGGAACCAACTTTGCAACTCATGGGCTGGTAGGAGATTTTCAAGATCTAAACTATAGCAGATAAACTTTAATTTCATTGTCTGAAGATTCTCTTATTCTAAAATTATTTTATGCATAGAAAAACTTAGGTTTATTCCTTAGTCTAATAATTGCTTGGCTTCTTTCAAATATTTTTAATTCTGAGCATTCAGGGTTCTATTTTCTACTATAAATATCCCCTTAGAAAAGAAAATGGATTTTCAGAGAAGTATTAGTGAGTTTAATGTTAATAGTTCTATAACCATAATAAAATGTAGCAGGAAATTAACACTGTTAAATACTATTAACTAATCTAAAGATCTTATTCAAATTTTGCCTGTTTTTCTTCTAATGCCCTTTTTCTGGTCTAGGATTCAGTGTAGGGTCCCACCTTGCTTCTAGTTGTTAATTCTCAAGTCTCTTCTAAGTAAATTTTTTTCAATCTTTTGTAATTTTGAAGTCTTGATCATTTGTTTTATAAGATTTTCTTTTGGCTGTTTTCTTTTTATTATTATTATTATTAGTTGTTCAAAACATTACAAAGCTCTTGACATATCATATTTCATATATTTGATTCAAGTGGGTTATGAACTCCCATTTTTACCCCGTATACAGATTGCAGAATCACATCGGTTACACATCCACGTGTTTACATACGGCCATACTAGTGTCTGTTGTATTCTGCTGCCTTTCCTATCCTCTACTATCCCCCCTCCCTTCCCCTCCCCTCCCATCTTCTCTCTCTACCCCATCTACTGTAATTCATTTCTCTTGTTTTTTTTTTCCTTTCCCCTCACTTCCTCGTATATGTAATTTTTTATAACAATGAGGGTCTCCTTCCATTTCCATGCAATTTCCCTTCTCTCTCCCTTTCCCTCCCACCTCTCGTCCCTGTTTAATGCTAATCTTCTTCTCATGCTCTTCCTCCCTGCTCTGTTCTTAGTTGCCCTCCTTATATCAAAGAAGACATTTGGCATTTGTTTTTTAGGGATTGGCTAGCTTCACTTAGCATAATGTGCTCTAATGCCATCCATTTCCCTGCAAATGCCATGATTTTTGTCATTTTTTAGTGCTGAGTAATACTCCATTATGTATAAATGCCACATTTTTTTATCCATTCATCTATTGAGGGGCATCTAGGTTGGTTCCACAGCCTAGCTATTGTGAATTGTACTGCTATGACCATCGATATAGCTGTATCCCTATAGTACGCTCTTTTAAGGTCTTTGGGGAATAGTCTGAGAAGAGGGATAGCTGGGTCAAATGGGGGTTCCATTCCCAACTTTCCAAGGAATCTCCATACTGCTTTCCAAACTGGCCGCACCAATTTGCAGTCCCACCAGCAATGTACAAGTGTACCCGTTTCCCCACATCCTCACCAGCACTTGTTGTTTGCCTTCATAATGGCTGCCATTTTCGTTTTATAAGATTTTCTTGAACTTGGGTTTTTCTAATTTTTTTATGATTAGATTAAGAGTTATTTTTAGTAAGGATATCACAGAAATGATGCTGTGCCCCCCCTCCGTTTTGTTGTGCCTTTTTCAATGCTTCTTTGTATGCCTCAGTTCGTAATATAATTATTAAATATTTTCTATGTATATATTAATAACAGCATCAGTGCTATAATTTCTACTTCAAATGTCAAAGATTATTCAGAAAATTAAAGAAAAGAAGGAAAATCTATTGTATTTACAAGTATTTTTGCTCTTTTCTGTATTCTTCCTTCCTGATGGAGTGCCAAGATTTCTGCTTTTATTTTTCCTGTTTCAAGAATTTAACTTTAGCCATTGTTTTATGGTAGATATACTGACAACAAACTTTCAGTTCCCTTCCATTTGAGAATGTTTTGTGTTCATCTTCATTCCCAAAAGATATTGTCATTGGCCATAAAATTCTAGGTTGACAATTCTTTCAACACTTGAAAAATAAAATATGCCAGTGTCTTCTGGCTTTCATTTCGTGGTTTCGGTTGAGAAAATGCTCTCATTCTAATTGTTTTACTTTTGTAGGTTAGAGGTTGTTTCTTTCTCAATGCTTCCAAGATTTTTCTTTAATTTTCAAAAGTTTAATTATTATATGTCTGGGTTCTTGGTGTTTATTGTGGTTTTCCTCCTTCTTAAAGGAGTAAGGTTTATATCTTTTACCAACATTTTGTAAATTTTTAATCATTATTTCTTTGAATTATTTTTCATTTTTACATATTTCTCTTCTCTTTTTAGAACTCTGATGATACAAATACTACCATATCATTTGTTATTGTCCCATAGATCCTTGAGTCTCTGTTCATTTTTTCTCCTTCTGTTTTCTCTGTTTTTCAGATTGGAGAATTTGTATTTTTCTATCTTCAGATTCACTGATTCTTTCTTCTACTTTCTCCATTTTGCTGTTAGGACCATCTGTTTTCTTCTATTTCTTTGATGAGACTGTCATTTTTCATTTGTTTCAAGTTCAGCTAATTATTGGAATTTATTTTATTTTATTTTTTTAGTTGTAGTTGGACACAATACCTTGTTTTATTTATATACTTTTATGTGGTGCTGAGGATCAAACCCAGGATCTCGCACACATTAGGCGAGGGTTCTAACATGAGCCACAGCCACAGCCCCTATGGGAATATTTTTATTAAGGCTACTTTATGATACTTGTAAATCTAATGTCTGTGTCATCTTGCTGTTGGCATCTGGTAATTGTCTTCTCATTCAAGCTGAAACTATGGTTCTTGATGTTCTGTTGAATTCTGGACATTTTGAGTGCTGTATACCTAAAAGCTCAGTTTTAGCAAGCCTCTTCTGACGTGGCACCAACTAGGAGTTTATGTTTTGCACTTAGTTTCGGCTGACATCTGGTGGAGGAGAGGGACTTTATTACAACTGGATGGAGGTGAAAATCCTCACCCTCCATTATGCCTCTTCTGTTAGCACCTTGGCAAGGAGAGGTAGGGTACTTCAGTGTCACTAGATGGAGGTGCACCAGGATTCATTAGGATTAAAACTCTTGATTATCCATGGTCCCGTCTCTTTTACCACACTAGCAGGGGAATTGGTTGCCTTATTGAAGTCTGCTGAGGGTACAAATATAGGGCTCCCCATTTGGCCTTTGTTATTGACATTAGGAATGGCTCTCTTCATTTTTTTTTTTTTTGCCATGTGATTGTAATTACTGTCTAAAAGTTTTCTATCTTGCTAGCTTATTTCTTCTATGATCCTTTGGTTAGAGCAGGCTTTCTTAGGTTTTTTGGTTTTGTTTTGTTTTTATTGACACCCATTGGCATTTCCAGATTCTTGGGTTCTCTTAATCCAGGATATTTAAAACAAAAAGAAAATTTAGGAATTCACCACTGTGTTTTTCCTTGAGTCCTGAAACCCCTAGGTGGTCTTCCTCCTTCTTTCCACTTTTCTGCATTCCCTTATGTTTATGCATAACATCAAGAGCTATTACCTTTACTTGTACTTAGCAGGAAGAATAAGAAGAAAGTAAATCTATTTCATCTTGCCTGGTAGCAGAAGTCATACATGATCTTTTTGTAAGAATGTAACTGTTTTAAATACAAGTGTGTATTGTATATTTCTAAACTATGTAATTCCTGAGTAGAAAGGTTAAAATTTTGCAAGTAAATGGATGGATCTGGAGATTATGCTAAGCAAAATAAACCAATCTCCCAAAACCAAAGGCTGAATGATCTCTCTGATATGTGGATGCTAACAGGACAAGAAGTGGTAGGAGAATAGAAGTTCATTGGATTAGACAAAGAGGAATGAAGGGAAAGGAGGGAGGACAGGAATAGGAAAGACAGTAGAATGAATCTGACATAACTTTCCTATGTATATATGAAAACAGCACAGTGAATCTCCACATCATAACCACAAGATTGGGATCCTAATTAGAATAAGATGTACACCATGTTTGTATAAATATGTCAAAATATATTCTATATATAAAAGAACAAATAAAAATATAATTAAATACATTATTAATTAAGCCAGTATGTAATGAAAAGATTGGTAATATCTTGTCTTTTATACCATTTTTTTTGAAGTGATACCCAATACAATTGAATTCTAGTATTTGGGAAGTGATAGACTTGGCCCTATTGAGAGAGAAGTTTTCATTAGTTTAACTTTAAAGATACATTGACTGTCTATACAACTGTAGTTTTCTTTTGACCTTGAGAAAGACTTTTCCTTATTAAAAAGTTATTTTCTTAAAAAAAACCTTTAGATTTTCATGTGGCTTGTCTTACACATAAATGAATGTATGTGGGTTTATAACAACATGAGTATGCACGACAGAAGAAGGCAACTCCTTTCTGGTAAATAAAAGTAACTATTAAAAATCAGTGCTCACAGTACATCTTTTTTTGCTATTTGCTACATGATTTTTATCTATGACTTGCACTACAGATAAATCTTTATTTATTAATGCCAGATTTTGAAAACCAAACATAAATATGTAATTTGCAAAGTTTATTCCATACACAGAATTTCTAAATGATAGAAAAGATAACTGCCAGTTGTGTTTCAGTCTGTTATGTGATTTCATTTATTCATTTACTCCTGTCCCTTTGGAGGCGTTAATGTGATAAGAATGAGTGAAAGAGATTACTCATCAACTAAAAGACTAGTATGTGGCTGAGCATGTTAGTTGTATGTGTACATTTTTGTTACAAATGATACAGTGTTAGTTTGTTAGATATGAAATTGAGTAAAAAATCTTTAGAGAAAGTCAGTAACAGACATTATCCATGTAAATATTCTTAAAGTTATACGTGTTGTCATCTTTTATTATTTTGGGATGTTATAGTAATAGAATATCTAATATTTATTTTAATAAACACTGTGAACCAGTCACGTCTAAATATGGCTCATGGATAAACTAATTTTATTCATTTATTATAAATTAATTACTTACATATAAATATAATGTAGACTTGTCATATTGACTGTGGTTGACCCAAATAAGATAATTCATATGTGATCTAAAAAGAAAATAGTTAATAAATATTTAAGATGCACTCATTCTACTTATTTAGGTCAATATTTATGAAACAAATCTATTTCATACCTTGCTAAGAACATGCTATTTATGTTAACAAAACTTAGTTCTTTTATGCAGCTGGTATGCAGACTCTGCAAGAATCAAGCATGTTTTGAGTATCCTAAGGTTTATTGTTAAAGCTGCCCCTTCTTAGATCATTGCTGTCTTTACTCTTGTGGGTGGGGCTCCTGTGCAGTAGCCAAGATGGCTCCTGTGCCTCTGCTACATGCTACTGAGAAGTAGGCCCCAGGTTAAAGAACCTCAGGTGTGCTAATCAAACCTGTGCTGTCTTAATACAGTGACTGTGGAGTTATCACATATGAATATGTAGGCCTTTATCTTTCCTTTATGATCTAAGGAGCAGCTTTATTTAAATGTGAGTCTTTTCCACACTCTCCTCATTTTTGTCCCCACAGGAGGTGGCCAGTACAGACATCTGACAGACAGGCAGTTAACCAGTTCTCTGCTGAGATTAGTAAAGTATTTAGTAGTCCTGCAACATCAAGGACCTTCAGCTCTGCAGGAAACAGTTTGGGGTGAGATAAAGAGCAATTTTCATTTGCATAGTCCCTCATATTTTCAAATAGGTATAAAAAATTCACATACCTAGCTTTTTATATAAGATATTGTAAGACTAGTAGTATTTTGTTTCTTACATTATATGAAGAGTTGAAATAATTTTTATAAAGGTAATCTTTAGACTAGCAAGATAAATGTCAGAATGTATAAGTATCATATCTCATCTGGGTTTATTGGAGTGCAAATCATACTAGAAAATTTGTTTTAAAATCACTATAGGTTTGCAAATTTCAAATGAATCCAGGTTATTTAATTGACATATTAATTTATGACTCACCTTTTAGTGGAATTATTTTTATAAGTTCATAAGAAACAAAATGTCAATACATAGCTGTTGACTAGTGTTATAAATCTAGAACAAATAGTACAACATTTACTGCTAACATTTTAAAATATTAAAAACACAAAGTGTTAAGATTTGTAAACAGTAAATCTTAAATATAGGGAGATGACTTTTATAATCTTCTAAAATTGTCTTTATTCATTTATTTCATCAAAATCAAGGTCCTACCTAAGACATTGTATACTGGATTTTCTAGGGTCACGGTTGTGGAAACACACTGCTTTTGTCCTAGCATTTGTCCTAGCATTTCTATTTTTAGTTTCAAGAAGAAAATATATACCTGAAGAGAGCCATATCAAACTTGTTTTCATTGGTCAAGTATGCAAAACATGATACTTTCTTAAGGCTTTTTTATTACACATTATGTTTTATTTAATTTAAAATTGAGTCCTTGAGTAATGGTTTCCATGTACTTTTTCACATATTTCTTATCCAGTTTATTGGGAAATCTCAATGCAATCGGAGGAAAATATGAAGTGATTTTATATTTCTTTAGTCACTGCTTTCCTCTATGCTTTATCAAATCTCTTATTCATGTTCATTTGTACTATTTTTGGCAAGTCCTTTAGTTTGTTAGTTACCTTTAGTTTTAAAAAATCTAGTTCAAGGGCTGGGAATGTAACTCAATAGTACAGGGCTTGTCTTACACACGAGATCCTGAGTTTGATTCCCAGCACCAAATTAATTAATTAATTGATTAAATTTTTTAAAAAAATTAGTCCAGTTCAGTGCAAAACTACAAGTCATATCCTTCCATTGCAAGTTATTCATTTTGGCTCAGTAGACTTAATGGCTCTCTTCCTCTCATTCAATCACTCCCACATCTTTGTGTTGATCATTGGTGAGATGGGGGCATGGTCTGGTTCTTAGATACTTTCTTCCACAATTTACTTCTATTTCATGATCTTACTCTTAGGGTCTTAGAAATCTTAGATTGGGATTAGGGTAAGGGGAGGTGGCACTTTTTAGTGTAGTTACATCCACTGCTGATTTCCACATGGATGATGTCTATGGTTTTCTTTAGGTAGTGCTCAGGTTTTCCCAGTTTCCTTGGTCCTAAGGGGCAACTGTTTCCTTTGGGCTTTACTAATGGTTTGTGCCCCTAGTCCACTCTGTTGGTGGGTTTCAATCTTCTGCTAAGATTCTCTTATCATTTCCTGCAAGGGCCATGAAAATCTGGGATGAGCATGTCTTGCTCCATCATTTTTGTTTTTCAAGTATGCTACGTGCCTTGAGACTCCTTCAACATGTGCTCAAATACATCCAAGCCTTGTTGCTGTATTTTCATGTGCTTTCAGACTGCCAGGGACATAACTGAGAGGGGCCTATAGGTTCAATTCTTAGCAAGCCTCTCAGCAGGGAATGCAATGTCAGTATTGCTTTTGTATAGGTATTCCCACTGTCTGTCAACTATTCTCTTAGAGCTACCTCATTCACTGAAAATACTCTATTCCTCATAAGGCTGACAAATCCAGATGATTTCCTCCCATTAACCTACTGTTGCTGTTCTTATGTGGATTCTTTGTGGTTGGACCAGTTATGCTAACTTTTATAAAGAGAGTAAGGGAAGGAAACTAAGGTTAAGTCCTAAATGTTGGCAGCTTTCTGGAGATTCTTTTGTGATTGGCTATGAGTCTTGGTGTCAGTTTGGGGGCATAGGAAACATCTTGTCAGAATTAGGTTTCTATTGAATGATAAAAGGCAATATTAACACTCTAAGCGCAAGCTGGCAAAAATAGGTAAAGGAGATCAAAAAGCATACATCTGAAATCTATTTTTAAAAGTTTCCAGGAAACTGCCAGAAAATTCTTTCAGTTACAGTCTCCTTGGACATCTGGTCAGTCATAGCTACAAGAACCTTGAGAAGTATAGTCTTTACTCTGAGCATCTAGTTGCCCAGCTAAAAATTACTATGGGAGAATACTGGAGGACACAGCAATAGAGATGTGACATCGTTGGAACTGTGTGCTAACTTGCACCTTTATATTTATCTTTCACACATGAATTGCATGGGTCCATAGTATTTATTAGGTAATTGGCTCATGGTGGCTTGTATATTGTTAGGAGAAAAGTTAAATCTTTCAGTTATGACATCCAAACCACTGAGGAAAACCAAGTTTGAAGCCTATCTTTTCAACTATAATTGTCTTTTCTAATTTTCATTTCTTTAGGATAAAGAATAGAAATGCAATAAGTCAGCTCACATACAAGAGTGTCAACTGTGTTTTTAGGAGAGTGTCATATCTTTCATATATACTTTCAATTGGAATTGAATAGGTGATTATGTTTTATTAAATTTATAAAGAGCATGTTTTATAATAGCACTATATCAGACATAATATTTTAACTATACCATAAATGCTTGCAAACTGTAGCTGTTATAGTGTCACCATTTATTGGCTTTTGCATAAACCTGTTATGTGATAAGTTACATTTTTTCCCATCATACCTAGCTGACACATAGTAAACAACACTTCCACATTTTTTAACTCCTGAACATAGACTGAGCTTTTAATTTGCTCAGGAGTTATAGTACAGTGAATTAGAACTGTTGTCAAATCTTTTTCTCTAAGGTTAACTCAGGAAAAAATGTTTTTATAACAAAATCTTTATAGTACTTTGGAAACAAGGCTTTTATATTGACTTGATTTGAGCCCTATGCTACTTTTATAGATTCCCAAGAGGAAAATTTCCCCACCTCCAGGGAAAATGATGGCTATTCTTAACAACCCTACTGGTTTAAAACAGTTGAATTATTAAACTATTAGACCAGGATTCATATTGCTATAATTTTCAGTCAGATTCTTATTATACATGACAAAATTAATGTGGGCCATATTCTGTAATAAAGGTATATGGGTGTCTGAACATTTTGCAGCTATTAGAATAAAATCTCAGGCAAGGAACTTATGTTAATTTTCTTGCTTAGAAATTCAAAATTCTCATCTAAACCTTTACTCTAAATATGTACACGTTAACAAATTGAGCAAGTTATGACTAATAAAACCAGTTTTCCCTCTAATATAATTGGTAGGAATCTCATTCCATTTTATAGACATATTTTTATTAATTTATCACAAAAGCAATACTCTTATTACCTTGTTGGCTTACAGTTTAAAAAACAGAACTTCTTTGAAAGTAGATAAATGGAAAGATGACAATTTTCTTAATATGAAACTGGACCTATACTTTCCTCTATCACATATGCCTTACCTCTGATATGGATTGTCTTACATGTGGTTTTAATAATGGTTAGTTATATTTAGCTAAAAGACAAATAATATTCTTGTAACTTTATTTTAGTCTACACTTTATAAATCATTTCAATTTAATTCAATTTGATTATAATGTCAAAATTTCAAACAGAACATGTATAGTGACAAACACATATATTCACTGATTTTGAAGGCGCTATAATGTAGAAAGAAAAGAATTGTCACTCCCAATTAAACAGCAATCACATACACGTGGAGTCAAAGATGAGGGAAAATTCAGGTTGGCAAAATTCCATTAGAATCAAATGGACTTTGACTAATGCTTACAAACTTGAGTCCTTTATACATTATGCATCCTGAAAAGCTGGACCTTAAAGATAGATGTAGCATTTAGTTGTGCATTTTTATACTAGCCATAATAAAAAGGCATTTCTTAAACTCCCTTAAAACCTCAAAAAGACTTAACCCATTAAATCCCAAGTTTTCCATTTTGTGAACATACTAAATATTCATATTTCAAAGTTACTGTAAGTGGCATATTTTTTGCTCAATTTAAAGTTTTTATAGGTGTTCTAATCTGGGACAATGGGACAAAATGGGTTAAAATGGAATTGATTTTCCATAGAAAATTGGAGGGTTCATAGGTTATAAGTATTTGAGGTGTGCTGTGCATAAATTATTTGAATTTTTTAAAAAATCTAGAACCTTTGAAAAAGGACCTTTTACATCTGACTCCCTCATAAAAAATGGTGTTCAGCAGATTGCGTGTGTTCTATTATAGGTTCACTACTGTGATAAACAAAGTGGCAAAGAATATGTGACCTGTCTGACCTTAGCCCCTGTGCAGATGACTTTCCATGCTATTGGAAGCTCCGTTGAAGCCAGCCATAACCAGGTATAATATGCCACTGCCATCTTGCTGCATTATGGCCCCGCTGAAAAATTGGAGGCCAGCAGAATGGAAGCTTATATGCACACATATAGCTTTGCTTTCCGTCATATATTTATTATCTACTAGCGCCATTTGCTAGATGTTTGAAAATCAAAATAGTTTGTGTTGGGAAATATATTGTAGGGGATTTAAATGATTTTAGACTTTTTTGTTTGCAGTTCATTATAAATATAGAATTATCTTACAACAAATAATTTCCCTCTATATTTTTTTACTCTTTAATAAAAACATATGAGAGTATAGATAATACTGGAGTCTCATGCTCATTTGGTTCTGTTAGAGAAGAGTTTTGTATAATATTCACCATGTGTGTAAAGTTCAGAACCATCAATTGAGTCCCATAATTTGGGATATTACTGAAGTGAAGTTCCAATGTTGTTTTAAAGTTTTATTTCTGAAATCAAACTGAAAATCTGAAAGTATATTGTTTCTAAATAAACACATTCCTTTAGTTTACATAGCTGCTTGAGAACATCCTGTTTACAAGATAGCATGTATTTTCAATGAAAATAATCATCACATTAGACTATACTAATTACCTAGGTCATAGAATTTCTAACTTGGAGCCAGAGTAAATAGACATATACAGTTTTACTATATGACTAACCCGCTATGCTTTCTAAATTAACAATGTACAGAACAAGCATAACATACTTTCATATCCATTTTTTGCTAAATTTCAGGACTTCTAGTAGTCTTCTGACTAATCATTTTTCTTCTGAGTAGTGCCTCTTGCATGGAGGGAATAAAAGAACATAATAGTGCATTTTCTCAAAGTCATGATTTATCATTGTCCAACTAAAAACAAAACTCCATTAAAGGCATGACTACCAGTGCACAATGTCTCTGACATTGTGGGTTTCCAGTCATTATTTCTTGATTAGTGGGAAGATAATGTGTGTTCAGAAAAGAGCAACTAATTTGTGGCCAGAAAATCTGACTTTTAGGATTAATTATGGCAAAAGTTAGGTGTGTTACCTGGATGGATTCTATCACTTTGTTGTACTTGGCTTCCTAGAATGTTAAATGAGAGAGTTAGATTAAATGACATAAGATACATCCCATTGCTCACATTTTATGATTCTGTGATTGATATTACTGCTCCTGTTTAAATGAACCTAACCAAAAATAAATAGTGTAGCATGTTGATCTAGAAAATAGCTAGAGAACATGCCAGTGCTTTTCAGTATTTTTATTACACTAATGTTTGCCTGAGCACAAAAGACAGTACAGTAAGGATCTGAGGGGTAAAACTTAAACTCACTGACAGAAAGTAATAAATTTCTTATATAAATTTCTTATAAGTTATATACAACTGTAATTTAGCTATAGATGTGTGCTAAGATACATAGTGAGAATGTTAGACATGTTTTCTGCTCTCATGGAACTTAGTCTAGTATATTCACCCCTTTGAATATTTGACAAGTATAGCTACCACCCTATCTATCTCTGTCTCCACTCATGGCAGAAACAAATGGCTTGAGCAGCTCGGGGTATCCATTCTGCAAAAGTCTTTTCTGAAGCAGAGCAAAGAATTGAAAGAGTGCATCAATATACCACACATCTGAAAGGTAGCATGTTACTATTAAAAAGCCCTGGACTGGGAATGAAGACTAGAATCAAATTCAACTCTGCCATAAATTAGTTGTGGATATTCTCTCTTCACCTCTTTGGAACTTGGCTTCTTCACGTGTAATATGATGAGGCTACTTCAGGTTTGTGCCAAATCCAGGGCTGCTATCAGCTCATGAGGCACCTTTACAAATTAGAAAAACAGTGCTTCTTCCTCAGGGCAATTTACTGATGTCCAAAGGAACTTTTTTTGTAATAGACCCACAATACCTACAGTGTAAGCAGTGCTTCTTTGACAATCTATACAACTGTACGTAGTGGTCTTACACTTTATCTGGAATGTCAATTTTACTTAATGGTAAGTAAATAAAGACATTTTTAGTTAAAGCAAGAATAATTTGTTACAGATAACAAATTTTCATGGAGTTTTTGAGATTTAAAAAAATGAACTTTCAGGAGATGTATTGATAATAGTCAAATGATGAATGAATACATGACTGGATCTCTGACAGAAATGATCATCGTGTGCATTGAACACCACTTTGGTGGCTTCAGAGTTGTACAGTGGGGGATATTTGTGTGATCAATGGTCCTCATTTGTACTTAGATAGGTTCCTTCATGACGGAAGACACAAAGTAAACCTCTACTCCACAACCTCTGGCTTTTCCACATCATGTTGCCACATTACCCGCTCCCCATCCTGAAGTTCTAACTGATCAAAAGTTACTCTTTTGATATACCAACAAGATAGACTTGGTCTCATAATGTGGAAAGGAGGAACCACTAAATACTTTTTCAACAATTGTTTTTTCAATGTGAGTGAATGGGAAAACATGTTAAAACAAGAAAAGTTATGATAATTTAAAAATATATTTCTGAATTCATTTGAGTCTCTGTCTCCAAAGGGATTGGGTTGATTCAAATGAAATTGGTCTTCTAAGAAAAAAAGTATATATAAGATTTAGAGGCCTTATGAAACTCAAATGCTCTTAACTATTTAGAAAATGAAATGGAGACGTGAAAGAGCTCTCTCATTTTGAGCCTTTATGGTTTATCTTCTTGTTTTTGTAAATTTAACTCAAGGAATTCAGTGCAGTCGAGACTGAATATATTATTCAGTGCATTCACTCACTGTATTAAAGAGTAACAAGGAAGGGATTATTAAATGAAATTTCTCTATCAAATACAAGTATGCTAAATGCTCAGGGGAAAGATTCAGTACCATCTGTATCCTAAAGATACTCAAATTTGTAGAGCTCTTAATTTTCCATCTCCCCTTATCAAACTTGCTGGTCCCTCCTCCCTTGTCTTTTCCTTTCCCCCTTTCTGGTAAATGACCCCACCTACCTTGTTGCCCAGGACATCTTTGAAACCATCCTCCACTCCTCTGTCCCCCAGCATGCTACACAGTCCCAGCAGCTCTTTCTATAATTCACTATCAGCTATTTTCCCAGGTCCTCAATTGTTTCCATACTAGCTTAAGTCACTGTTATTTTAAACACAAGAAACTGCAGTATCCTCTATAAAGTAGTTTCATTTTTGTTCTACTTTTTTTCCCATTATTGTCTATTGTAAATAGGCAGAATTGTTTTTAAGTTAATCATACATACTACTCAACTGCTCAAAACCTTCAAAAGGTTTCCCTTCATACCTACTATTAAAAGGCAAAATTTTAAACATAGCGTACAAGCCTTTCTGTGGTTTGACCCCCCTCCTCTTTTTCAGTCTCAGTTCCTGTCCCTCTCCTGCTCACTGTCTGTGTCCCAGTCTCATGGGCCTTGTGGCTAGTTACATGATGGTAGGTGAAAGAAACCACTCAAAGACTATATATCGAAGATTACATTTATATGAATTCTTGAGAAGGCAAAACTGTAGAAGTAGGAGACAGCTGAGTGGTTTCCAGGGACTGAGGATGTGGAGAGGGATTGAGTAGAAGATGTTCTGAAGGAATTTTTCAGAATGGTGGAAACAGACCGTATTGTAATTGTGGTGGTAGAAGTATTTCTATACATTTTCCTGACTCACAGAACTGTTCTCCAAAAAGGGTAAATATTACTGTTTGTATATAATGCCTGAATAAACATTTTTAAAGAAAAAAAAGCCAGGTTTATTGTTTTATCAGTTACTTATACAGTACTGACCCCAAGGAAATGTAGGAGGATGACATCTTCTTGCCTCTTCATACTCTGATATGTTGATTCCACTTTGGAATGCCTGGCTTAGAGCCCCTCTGAATGCTAGCACCTAGTAAGACCTGCTTCAGACTTCCTAGAATGATAACTATTATGAGTCAGAGTTTCTAAATGAGAAACTCTGAATTCTCATTTAGATAGTCATTCAGGCTGTAGGTTCCCCATGTTGTCTGGGTGGGAATGCTCTACATTTTTCCTATGCATCATAAATGGGTAATATTAGAAATTCACATTCCTTTACAATGTTTAGTTGTCCAGAACAAAAACAAAGTTTAAATTTCCAGATACTTATTTCTACAATAAATGTGTATTAGCTTTAGTGAACAGGGTTGTCAGTATTTCACTATACACTGGAGCATACAAAAATAAGGAGATTCTAACCTTCGTCCTTGGTGAGCCAGTTGTCTTGTGAAATTTAAAAATTATAGATCATATAGTGACTTCAAGGACATCCTTATAAGTAAGTTGAATAAACAACACATTCAGCTAGTGAGGGATCTGCTTAATATTTTTTAGTGTAGCCTATTAAAGTTATATTGGTTAGTGTATGTTATTAAAGCGTAATTCTTAGTAATAGGTTTTGAAGTCTCATAGCTTCATACAATTCACCAAGTATGTTATTCTTTACTTTCTCTTTCTGGCTGATACCCTTTCTGCACCTTCCCTCATCACAATGAGATGTTACTGAGTATCTTTTCCTATCTCCTCTAATTATATCAGTCACCTTCTAGTTATAGCCCCAAAGTCAGAACCTTCCCTCCCTTTGTTTTCTTTTTATTCATCTTCATTCAGATTGCACCATCAATCTCCAGTCTCACAAAGATTGGGTAAAAATGCTTTACCTTAGTTTCTAGATAATAGTTTTTTTTTTTATTGGTTGTTCAAAACATTACAGAGCTCAAGACATATCATCTTTCATACATTCGACTCAATTGGGTTTTGAACTCCCCAAATACATAATACAGACTCACTTCTGTTACATACTCACATTTTTACATAATGGCATATTAGTGATAATAGTTTTACTGCTCTCTATCATACTGTGTTCAGATTAGCTCTGACATTCTTGCTTCACATAAATAAAAGAATGAGTTAATAAATCAATCACTTAACCAAGCACAAATTAACTTTAAGTACCTTAAGTGTAATATATATCGGTATTTATTGTAATCGACTTCTAGTCAACAAAAGTAAGTTTGTAACAAGAGACACGTTACTTGGAATTTAAAAAAATTAGCAATTTTACAAACAATAAACAAGAACCAGGCTTATATATTGTGTATCTATCATGTGCTGGGCTCCCTGTATTATTTTGCTTGCTTGTTTATTTATTTATTGTGGTGCTGGAGATAAAAACCAGGCAAGTGCTCTACCACTGACCTACATTCCCAGCCTAGACATTTTGCTTATTTATTTCAGTTACTTGAATGAGGTATAAACTGTATCAGTTGTATATTTGTGTACAAATTAGTGAAATTAAGCTGAGTGGATCCTAGGGTAAGCTTCAACTTGGATTCCAATCAGGCCTCTAGATAAAGGGATGACCATTAAATGAAACAATTTGCACCTCTGATGGGTATTTGGTTTTACTTTTGATTAATTAAGTTCTCCTCATAGGTTTTTTTCTCTTTTCCCCAGGGTAATTATGCCATAAAGTCTTATACTGATATTTTAAAACTCAAAGAAAGAGAAAAAAAAACTTTCCACATCACAATCATATATTCATTGATTGTAGACTACGTACAAAACCTTTGTGGTACTAGATGTCTTAAATGATAATATCTATACTCCTTAGCTTTTGAAGTCATTACAATATAATGGAGCAAAAACCATGACTCATACTGGTTCAAGTACTAAGGAACCTCACTGTCTCATGTGAATTCAGAGGACAAGTGAGCTCCAAGGTTGATTGGGGAAGCAGCTCAGTGATGTCAGCAAGGATTTAGGTCATTACCATTTCTTAGCTTTGTCATCTTCTACTTCATCCTCTGATTCAGAAGGATAGCCAGAGAAGTTCTGTGTGTCACACATCCTACCCACTTCTGAAAGAGAGACCCGACCTTGGGTGTTGGACAAACACATCTGAATTGGGAACCACTCCAGCCATCTTTTGTTCATCACTATGGGCCTGGTTGGGCCATCCTGTGCCCATCTTTAAATAGGTCACTCACAGGAGAAATAAGACCACTGGTAAAATGGTAATTGGGGAATCATCCACCAGTACTACAACATGAGGGAGCAAATGTATGTATTAAAATTTTCTGGTATCCACATGTTTAAAAAGTAGTTAAAATTTAATAATACATTTAATTTAACTCAATATATCTAAAATATTTCACTATGTAATCAACTTTTCTCATTCTTGAAACTTTGTCTATTTTACCTTTACCTGTGATTTTAGACTATCACATTTTAGGTGCTTAATAGTCATATATGTTTGGATGGCACAGGTCTATAGGGTGAAACCCCAAGAACATTATGATTGGGTCCCTGCCTGTGTCTTCAGTCTCATCTTCCACCATTCCCCCTGTGCCTAGTTTGTACCCATACTCTGTCCTGGCTGTACTGAGTTACCACATATTGTGCTCTTATCCATCCCTGTCTTCACTTGTGCTATTCCTTCTGCCTTGCCCATTCTCTTTGCTCATAGGGAAACTTTAATTTTTAACTTTGTTGCATTACAACTTTTAATTTTGTTGTGTCATCAGATCCAGCCAAGATGTCATTCCAGTCAACAGGCCTTCTTTAAACCTACAGAGTCAAAATTCTCCTTTCATTGCACACTGTACTTTTTATATTATCCCATGGCTACAATTATCAGACTTTTCCCCCATGATGTCTTAGTATTGGTCTGCCCTCATGTGCAACAGCCACCTTGAGGTCCAAGAGGGTCTCATTGCTTTTGGTATTCTTTGTGTCTGTGCTCTGACAGATAGGAAGTACTCAGTACATATTTACAGGATGGAATTAAATTGAGATTTCTAAGAAAATTAGAATGACTTGTATTTGGTAGAATTTATTAGGTAAATTCGTGAGAGAAATGTTTGGCCAAGAAAGCTTTCTCCGATGGTGGCCATCTAAGGATATTTTTTGTGATCCCAGTATTTCCAGATGTTGCCCTCAAAGTATTCATATACCCTGAGTACAACTATGTAGCTATCATTAGGAGTCCATCATATATCTCTATTAATTCTTTTACTGACTACTTATAACCTTTAATTTTTCTAATCTTTCATAGCCGCCTTGGTGTCCTGAATTGTTTTCTTCAAGTCCAGGAACTATCTCCTGATTCTAGCATCTGTCATATAGTAAACAAACCAATAGTCACTGAATAATGTTGTTCGTGACTGCATTCCTCAGAATCTAAAGAGGCAGGAACATAATAGGCTATAGCAACAATTACCCAAGACAATTACAACTTTTAGTTAAAGTAAAATATACTTAAGTGACATTTTATAATAATAGACCCCACATCATTATCCTTTAGATAGATGCAGTGGCATTTCTAGTATTGCACAGATGCAGTGTAGGTTTTGAACTTTACTGCTTCCCCAGGTCCATATATTCAGCCACAGAACTGAGTGCTATGGGGTGTGAAGGATTGGGTATTGTTACTGCCGTTAGCAGCTTCTAAGAGATCCTGTAGCTGCCAGGATTCAAAATATAACTTTGAGTTTTGCTTACATTTTATGAATCAGGGTGCCAAAATAGATATATTAAAAAGGCAAATGAACTTTAATGTTTATTTTGGAAAAGTGCTTTCTTATTGATTTTTTTATCTTTCAAAATACTTCCTCTATCAGGAGCTTATCCCTTTATTGGAGAAATAAAAATTTCTTCTGCTTTTAACTTTATAAATTTTCCATTTTAAGTTAAGAACTTTAATACCTTAAAATAAATTAGAGCAGGACACTCACCAGTAACTCCTTCTTGCCACTGGATAGATGTTATTTATTGATAGATAGACTGGAACAAAAGACAGCATAGGTAGCCCAAGGGCTAAGTTTAATCTGTTACCCAAACTAATAATGGCCTTTACATTTTGAAATGGTTAAAAAAAATAAAAAGAAGAAAATTTATGACATGCAAAAATACAGAATTCAAGCTTTATTGGCCATAAATGCATTTATTGGGACATAGCCACACCATTGATGCAGATTTTGCTTGTGGCCACTTACACACTTCAGTGGCAGAGATAAGTAGTTCAGGCAGAGACCTCATTGGCTGCAGTGCCTAAAATATTTACTACTTGCCCCTTTACAGAAAGTGTTTGCCAATTTAATCCTAGGTTTAAAAGGAGAAAACATTAAGCTTTTGTATTTTATATCAAATGTTAAATTAAATGTGGTCATTCAGAGTTCATTCTCTTTCAGAAAAGACTCTGTGTCCTAGAAATATTGCCCATATTATAGCACAATAAGACTTGAATGTGGATTTTTGGATTAATTACTCTACAGTGAAAACCAGTTTTATTCTTGGGGAATAATAAATAAGTCTGTCTTCATTTTCATTAGAAGATTGAAATAAAGTTTGCCTATAGCAAAGATTACTTTTGTCTCCTTGCTGAAATTCCATTTAGAAACACTTCATGGCTGGATTTTTTTAAGTTATAGGGAATATTCATTTGTTTCTGTAGTGATCTTTCATTTCAGATATAAGCAGTTTCCAGAAATAACAGTGAATTATAGGAGAAGGTAGTGGGAAGATTGAATATTATGTATTTTATAACTGACTCATAATTTCATTTATGCTTAGTACAGCATGACCACATTTCTAAGAGGTTGCATATATCCAATGATATTGTGCTCACAAGTGACTTATTAATTTGAGCTATAAAATAATTTTGGACTGTAGTCAAAACCCACGAATTTACTTATTGCTTTTTTCTCCCTTTTTTTTCCCTTGGAATGATGAATAACACCTATTTTAAACAGCAAAATGTGTGAAATTTTAAATATAAAAACCCGACTTTCCTAACTACACTGCAAAAAAAAAAAAAGAGAGAGAGAGAGAGAGAGAGAGTTTTAGTGTGGTTATGTAATCTGTACCTCAGCATAGCTATAGATCAGTTTTTTGCCAATGTATCTTTTTAAAGATAATTTCATGTTTATGATATTATAAGACACAAATTAAAGTATAAAAAGAATCCAGAATTTCTCTAGTGTCAATTTTGGACCTGCACAATGCCCTACTATCATTAATTCTTTAATTCAGTATTCTAATTCTTAATGTACCATCTATATTAAAAATATTTAGGTAGGAATTTAGTATTCTTACTATTCTACATGCCTCTATGTTTGATGTTGGTTTGAAGATCACTGGGGAAATATTCTGAAAACCTTTTTGCTAACAGTTCACACTAATGAATCATAACCAGATACCAATACATACCATATGTATATAATTGGCTAAATGGATGTGAAAGTTAGAGTGGAAAACTGTTGCCTATATAGACTTTTTTAAAATGACGATCAATGGAATATAGATCCCTGGGCCACAGATTTGAGAGCCTTATTGCCCACTGGAGGTCACTTTTATAACCTAAGGAGTATTACCTTCCTCATAAATTCAAATTATGGTGTTGTGCATGATTTATTGCCCTATTTAAAACTGAAAAACAGAAACCTCCTCTCCTCTAGCAGTACACCTTCAATTAAGTCATGCTTTTCTCCCCATGTCCAAAATTCCTTTTTGGACAAACTTGTTACTGCTTATATTTTAAATTTTTCAATATTATTCTTTCATCGCTGATAGTTATTTGGCCTGCTCTCTTTCTTTCTATGTTGTCTTTCTTAATATCTCATATTTTTAAATTGCCCTTTCATTAATTAACTTCTCTTTTACATGTCTGAAATTTGAAGACATTTTTAAACCTCCAAATATTTACCATTTGTGATGTTAAATCACAAAGGCCAAGTAGTGATAATACATACAAAAACATTGAGGACCAGTTGCAAACTTTGTGTCAGAAATAGTTTAAAATATAGAAATATAGAAATATATTGAAAGGCTGTGGAAAATAGGAGTGATCAATAAAAGAATAATTTATTTGATGAAGCTTTTTTTAGGAGTTGAGGACCAAATATTATAAGGTTATTCCATATAGGCAACAGCATGAGAAAAGATAGAAACATGGAAGTTGGCAAAAGAATATGTGGGGAAAGAAAAACTCAGCTTGGTAGGAGCTCATGGACTAAATGATGCTGAATGAGATTAAGGCATTAATACATTCTTAAAAGCTACTCTGGACAGTATGCAATTAATGTTCTTTGCAGCCAAGAGCCATTCTTCGGTTAGGAACAAGGAATATGACTAGGTTGGTATCTGTAAAATCAATCTGGTAGCCAGATGCAGGACTGACTATGATGGGGAGGATGGTTTCTATCCCAGTAATTCAGGAATGGGTGCTGATTACCTTGATGGATGTAACCCTGAAAATGGCAACAAAAGCAGCAGATTTTCCCTGAAGACATTCAGAGAATCCATTGGCTTTAATGATCATCTGAGTATGAAAGAATGAGAACAATTAAAAATGGCCATTAAAGAAAACTATCAAAAAGGCACAGTGAGAGGTGGGTAAATTCTCTTTTCAAAAAGCAACAATAAAACTGAACAAAGTTGTCAAAAACAGCAAAGTTAGGAAATTTATAGAGGGCATTTACCAAATTGAGAAGCATTTATTTATAGAAAAACTACTGCACTTAAGGTAAGAAAAGTAGGATTCTATGGTGTTCCTAGTGGGGTGTGCTCTTCTCCACCTCTAGACCTGCACAGTAGTTCTCAAGGTTAGGAAAAGCTATGCAACCTCGGAGTTTCACTGGAGGAGAGGCCTTATAAAGTGAAATGTGAAAAGGCTCACCCTATCAGCATTGTGATAAACAGTAGACATCTTAGTGGCAAACAAACAAGAAATGTGAACTAGTAAACTTGGTGAGACTGAGGTTACAATCTTAATTGGATCCAATGGTGAACCAGTAGAGTAATCATAAATTTATCAGGGAGATTTGGGAAATGACAGTGTTACTGGGCCTTGATAAACTCGAACATGTGTTCCTGGCTGACTAAAAGACTTTATACATGTGCAGGAGAGATTAGAGGAGACTTAAACTATCTATATACTCTGGTTGACTGAAATTCTGCACATATGCAAAGGAGGTGCAGGAGGACCTGGCAGAAACTAAATGCAAGGGAGAGCTTGAAAACTACCTGAACTTGATGTGAGCCCCAAACTACACAGATTCACTGGCAGAGGATAGAAACTTTACTGGTTTAGGGTGTTGAAGCAGAACCAATAACCAATCATTGGCTGACCTGTAAGCTATGCATACACAGAACGACCCCCTAGGAAACCAGGCTTAAAATTTTAAAAACTGAGTAGTGATACAAGAAATTGTGCACCATGAGGAGGATGGATTCCACAGATTTAGTCCAGGAAAGTTAGTAAACAATAAAACAATAGCAAGAACAACCCTGAGGGGAAAAGATTAAAATCCAAAGTTTCTACAATATTGTATCTAAAAATCCCATTTTTCAATAAAAATTTAGAAGATATGTAAAGAAAGAAAAGGATGATCAATACTCAGGAGGGAAAAAGTAGTAGTGGAGCTCTTGTGAATGAGTTCAGATGTTGAACCTAGTAGACAAAGACTTGAAGCGGTTGTAATGAACAAAAGGAATTACAAAAACCACACTTAAAGAATTAGAGGATGATGGTACAGCAACAATAACTCAACAAGTAGAGAATCTCAGTACAAAGATAGAAATTAATAAAAAATATCAAAAGAAAAGTTTGGAGTTGAAAAATATAATAACTGAAACGAAGAAGTCACTAGGGTGACTAATAGATTTAAGATGATTCAAGAAGTCCATAGACTTCAAGATAGATCAAAAGGAACTATCTAGTTGAAATAACAGAGGAAAAAAAAAAAGGATTTAAAAAAGTGAACAAAGCCTCAGAAACCATACAGCAACATCAACCTTTAAAAAGGATTAACACCCTTATAAATGTTGGTTTACCCTCCAAAATTCAGTTACTACATATGCTATTTCATAAAAGAAATTTCATTTAAAAAAAACTCCTGTGAAAATCTCAGTAGACACAGAAAAAGCTTTGACAAAATTCAACAGTCATTCCTTGTTGAAAACCCTAAACACTCCAGAAGTAAAAGACAACTTCTTTAATTTGATAGAGAGGATCTACAAAAATACCTACAGCTAATATTGTCTTAATGGGGAAAGACCTTCCTCTAAGACTGGGAACAAAGGAACGATGTCTGCACTCACTACTACTCAACGTTGTACTAGAGATTGTAGCCTGTGTGAAATGGCAAAGAAAGGAGATAGAAAAAAAGAGGAAAGGATGGGGAGAGAAAAAGAATATGAGTAGAACATAAAGTATGTAGTTTGGAAAGGAAAAAGTAGAACTGTATTATTTGCAGATGGCATGATCTGGTATGTAGAAAATCCTAAGAAACATACACACACATACCTGTTAGAACTAATAAGCAAGTTTAATACAGTTACAGACAAGATAGAATGTGCAGATCAATTGTACATTGATGCAAAAATCAACTATATTTCTATATACTAGAAATAAATAATCAAAAAGTGAAATAAGAAGACTATTTTGTTCATAATAGTATCTGAAAGAATAAATACTCAGGGACCAATTTAAACAAGGAGGTACAAGACTTATACATAGAAAACTGATGAGAGAAATCAAATATCTGATTATATGACAGGCATTCAGTATATTCATGGATTAGAACTTTCCTTGGTTGTTAAGTTGATATTTTGTCCCAAATTGATATGTAGATTCAATACAATCCCTAACAAAATCCCAGTGGGCTTGTTTTGGGTAGAAATTGAGAAGCTGATCCTAAAATTTAACTGGAAATATGAAGAGATTAGAATAACTAAAACAATTTTGGAAAGGAAGAACAAAATTGGAAGACTTACACTACCCAATTTCAAACTTTATTTAAAAAAAACTATACTATTCTAGTTAGTGGCATAAAGATAGACATGTAGATCAGTGGAACACATTTGAATCAGAAAATGAAACTTCCTGTTTATGTTCAATTTTCAGCAAAAATACCAAGGAAATTCATTGAGGAAATGTTAGGTTTTTTAATAAATGGCACTAGGGAAATTAAATATAAGAAAAAAATTTAGATCATTGCCTCATACTATATGCAAAAAATAGCTCAAATTGGATAATAGATTTAAATGTAAATGTGATATAGTTTTATATAAAACTTCTGAAAGAAACAGGAGTAATTTTTATGACCTTGAGTTAGGTAGAGAATTCTTAGATAAAACATCAAAAGCATAATTCATTACAAAACTGGAAGTTAGACTTTGTCAAAATTTAAAACTTTTGAACTTCATAAATACCACTAAGAAAGTAAAAAGACAAGCCACTGATTAGAAGTAAATATTTGAAAATTACTTTTTTGATAAATGATTTTGGTTTAGGACATACAAAGGGTGCCTACAGTGTAATAATGAGAAGGCAACTCAATTAAAATGAATATGATATAAATAATTCCCTAAAGAAAATATACAGTTGTCTAGTAATCATCTGAGAAGATGCTCAATGCATAAGCTATCAGAGAAATGCAAAGTAAAACCACATTAGCATGTAATTTCACACCCAGTAAGATAACTATAACCAAAATAGCAGATAATAGCCAATGTTGGTGGAATTATAGAGAAAATGGTACCTTCATGGATTGCTTGTAGGAATGTACAGCTACTTTGGAACATAGTTTTGCAGTTTCTTAACAAATAAAATCCAATTTACCACATGATCCATTAATTCCACTCCTAGATTATATATTCAAGAAAAAAATGTTTACATAAAGACTTGTGTATGACTTATTCATTATTCATAGTAGCTAAAAACTGGAAACAACCCAAATGCCCACCAGCTGGTGAAGGGGTATTCATACAAAGAAATAGTATTCAGCAATAAAAAGAAATGAAATACGGAACCACTATGCCCTACATCTATGTTACAACATGGATGAACTTAAAAAATTTTATATATATATAAAACAGACACAAAGACCACATATTTTACTCCCATTTATACAAAATTTTCAGAAAAGGCAAGTTAGAAACAGATCAGCAGTACCCTTGAGCTAGAAATGAGAGCTGGTAAACTGTTGTCGGTGATGGAAATGTTCCAGATTTAGATTGTGGAGATGCTAACACAACTTTCTAAATTTATTAAAACTACTCAATGGATGAACTTTAGGGTATATATATTATACCTTAGTAAAGGTGTTTAAAAATAGCTGTATGAGTTTTCATTTTAAGGCTGTTGATGATAATGGAAGTGTTGGTAAGCACTGATTTATATGGGTCAGAAACTTCAAGGAATTTTACAGCAGACTTTCTATGGAATTTTTTTTATTTTAAATTTGGACAAAGGTAAAATGGAAAAACAGATATTAGCACATGTTTCCAAGGCCAAGACTTAACAAATTTCTGGCAGCTCACAGCCTTCTTACTTGCCTGTGTACCTCAAGCTTGAAGACTTGAGTCATGGTATTCTTTCTACCTCTCTTACCTTTTATTTCCAGTTTTCTTAGCTTTAGCTTTGTGATCTTTCTTAAATTTCCCATGGTTCTGACCCCAATTCCTGTTAATTATTATTGTTCCACCTAACTTTTGGTCATCATTTTTCCTCTTTACCAGCCCAATAAACTGATCCTGACTTCTGATTGTTCCTTTTGCCTAACTTGTTTCATTAATTTTTACATACTTAAAAAAAATAGCCAACTTTTTTAGCCCTGGGCTAATTATTAAGCCTGCCACACTGACTCACATGGAAATTCCATTGTTTTCTTTTGGAGGTTGGTGACTTCAGTTTTTGCCATATTAAATGTTAATTCCAGAACTGATATTTGGTAGATAGCTGAAGATTTGAAAAAGTAGGAATGAAGATGTAGATTTGGTCCCCAGTTAAGAATAAGAAAATAGGAATGAGCCAAAACATCAACCTTGTGAAAAACTACAAGATAAGGTGAAGGAGAATGACTAGAATCAAAAGGTTAACTTTTCCCCAAAAAATTTAAAAGTAAATGTATACCCAAAGGTTTTATTTTACCTTGAATTCTCTAGGTTAATCCATTGTACTAAAAAACTAGCTGCTTAAAAATAAAGGCAATAAATGTAGAACAGATCATTTTGAAGAAAAAAATTATAGTTATAAACAAGATAAGTGTGTTTGATCATTTTCTCATAAGAAGCCAATCTATGCCTTAAAAGAGACAATCATACAAAACACAAAACCTGACAGTGAAACTGCCTCTCCCACTAGGTGGCAAAAGTAAGCTGCTGGAGAGACCAGACAGCCCTGCTCTCACACCCTGTGTTGTCACTTATTCCTGTGTTGTGTCCTTAAAACCACCACTTTGAAAAATTCAAACACTTTATACTTTTGAAGTATATACCCTATGTAATCAGAATCTGTAAAATAAAGGAGGGGCAAAAACACACTTTGTGTTGATTTGGGGTAGCAATATGAATGTTTTGGGATATTTAGTATTTATATATAAACAAAAAATTACTGTGACCATTGACAATTTTGTCCCAAGAGTTCTTGGAAAATTCAGCTATTAAATGCCGAACTAAATGATGAATTTCATTTAGAATAAGCTACTGAATAGATGATAGGGAGCTATTAGAAGTCAATTCTAAATGGTTATCTGTCAATGTAAGTAGCTTCCCTCTCTGGACTTTAATGAATATAAAAAGTTTCAGGGGTTTTAATAAATATCTGGGACTTTGAATATGCTAAAAAAAATAGCCTGAAACAAATGATCACTTTCAAAATGTGCAATTCAGAGGTTTTCTTTTTTAATTACCAAATAATGTTCTGTTTTTATTTTCATATTAAAATTAGTAGATTTTTCCCCCTCTTTTCTCTCTCTTTTTTCTCTCTCTTAGTTTTATGCATTGTCCTTCTGTTTCCAGGTATCTTTGAATGATGGTAGACTTTGCTTTTATTCTAATAGAAACTGACTCCCTCACTAAGGTTTGTAAGCCCAGGCCAGTGGTGCAGAGCAATGGATTTTTCCTCCAGAAACAGAGACAGTGTAAAATTGGGGCAACGTTTCCCAAATCTCAGCAAACAAATTTTCGGTTTCTTCTCCTGAAGTACATACTCAGATATTAGCATTGCATCACTAGTCAAATTGTTTTTATTAAATATTTGAATTTTAAAAGCAGCTTGTGATTTATTCATCCATTCAACAAAGATTTATTCAGTATCATGTGCAAAAAAGAGAGCAAGAGAAAGAAAGGGAGCGCTCTTGTTGCTTTTTAACAAGAGACAAGGTGTTTGGGTATTGTTGGGTTTTTTTTTTTGTTTTGTTTTTGAGAGGAATTTTCAATTTTTGATTCATCATTTAGGTCAGGTCTATGAAAAGAAACCCATTTTATTAATTCTTTCATTCCAGTCTTCTTAATTTATGTAGATGATAGAACTCCTAACAGAGAATCATGTATCATCCCAGGAAATGAGCCTTGTTATTACTTTAAGCTTCATTGATTTGGAGGATTTAAAAGTTGACCATTTCAGTAGGGTAGTAAAGCATATATTCAGCAAAACTTCATTATAAAGCACTTTAATGTACCATGTATTCATTTATATTTATGCCAAGTGATGTCTCCCCTGTACACTTTGCTATGCAGTGTATCCTTTTCATGGTTACAAGGAAACTTATCAGTCAGGCCTATTGCCTGGTCCCTAACTGCAGTATTGTTATGGGCTTTTCTATGGCCTCATTTTATGAATGAGGCTGACCTCTAATCTCACCTCTAATTGAATTTATAATTGAAAGCTTAACCATTTCTACTGTTTGCTTTTGAAAGGAATTACAAGTGGTAACAGTTTTTCCACTGGTTTCTGCAGTGACTACTCAAATAAGAATAATTCAGAATAAAAGATTATCATAACATAAAAGTTCATTCATTCAATAAACCTGTATTAAATGTCTGCTGCATATAAGGCAGTGTGACTCTATGTGAGTATATGTACCTAAAGTTTCTGAATTAGAAATGGATGCTGTCCTTCAGAATTAATTGTCATGATTAGGAGAAAATATATAAGGCAAATGAATGATAACTGAAATAGAAGCAATATTTAAGAAGTTTTAGGAATTGAGCAGGAATGGTTTTGACAAGAAATTTTGACACAGGAGGGATCTTTGGTACAAAGAACTAAGTCTCCCTCTAGGCAATAGGAGACATTCAGTCCAGAGCAGAACTAGCACTGGTCCAAGTGTGAGAGGGGAGGAGCTGGGCTCATTTATTTGGCAGTCCCATGATTGAAGTATAGGGTTAATCTTTGAATATTAATGGAGTTAGACCTTGAGGTAGAGATCCAACTGTAGAGTGTCTTTGACACCAAAATAGAGAATTTAAATTCCCTCTAGTGGATCAAGGGCAGACATAGATATTTGCATGTATGCAAGGCAATTCTGGCCAATACACTGGTATAGAGCATAGGCAACAGTTAAGCTACATTAATTGAGGAATAATTTAGAAAATTTACTTGAGTGATATCTTTTTTTCTGGTTGGAATAAATATAGTAATGCCCTATTGTTAGGTGTTATTGTTAAATGGTTCAAATTATTTATTTTTACTTTAATTGGAAACACATATCCTAAAATATTATGTAATAAAAGGAGAACCCTACTTTAACTTCTTAGGTGATGATCAAATGATCTTTTACCTCTCAATTGCTAGTGGTAAAAAAATTCTGATTTCAAGAAAGTGTTTTTCCAGTTGTGCATACCTGTGATCTCAGTGACTCAGAGGATTGCAAGTTTGGGACTATCCTGAAGAATTTAGTGAGACCTTGTCTCAAAATAAAAAATAAAACAGGCTGGGGGAGCTGATAACTCAGTGATACTGTGCCCCTAGGTCCAGTTAGGGTTAAGTAATTTAGATTCTAGATCTTTTGAATACTATGGAAAGAGCCCTAAGAAGCATCTTTCATGTCCCACTTTTGGACACTTACCTACACAAGTCGCCAACAGAAATGAAAACTTTGTTGTTGTTTTTTTGTGTGTGAAATAATAGGTACTTTCCCACAATTAACTGCTGTGGGGAAAGAAACAACAAAAAAATGAAAAACTTTTTAATCTACATTTATATTTTGGTTGATAGATGCAGGCCAAGAGGAAAATTGACAAATGATCTTGGTCAAAGAACAACAATTTTATTAAACATGTTTTTGGATGTACTTGTTGAATTTTATACCCTCCATACCCCACCCCCATACCCAGTAAAGCCAAACTTGTGAGTTCCATAATAGGTAAGGGAAAATAAAGGCAAAAAGAAATCTACAGTTCTTTCCTGAACCGATTATTGAACATCATAATAGAATATGCTTGGAAAACTCTGATCTAAGCTTTTACCTTTAGAAGTTCAAAGTCTAGGGAATGTTATATTGTACATGCTAGGGAAGATTCATTGAGAAGTGAAATGTACTGCTCTGCTTTCATAAATGAGGCGTCTAGAGTGCATGTGCATGGCGTATATGACACAAGAGTAACAAATGTAATACCTATTTAAAATTTAAAAAACATTGAACATAAATATGCAACAACAACAAAGTTTTCATTTCTGTTGGTAACTTGTGGAGGTATGTGACCAGAAGTGGGACATGAAGGATACTTCTTAGGGCTCTTTACATGGAATTCAAAAGATCTGGAATCTGAATTTTTAAAATAGATCATTCTTTGCCATTAATATCTCTTTTCTTTGAAGAGATGTATTTCCATTTAAAAGTCTAATGTTATTTAAGATAAATTTTGAAGACCTAAAGTCCTTAGTTAATCTTTTTTTTATTAAATAACATTTTAACAAGGATTCAATACTTGTATTTAGTAAATATCCAACCGGGAGGGTTTCTGCAATTCTTTTTAGTAGGAAAATTGGCACAAAAGAAGTGTTCCTATTACCAAATTAGTTACTTTGAAGTCTATGGCAGACTGCATCAGTCTCTTATTTGAATTGGTGCTACAGAAGACACCCATTGTACATCATTAGTGATGCATTAAATTGGTTATTTATGTTTTAAAATCTAAGCATAGTGGAATCTTTTGTGTTTGCCTTCAGAGATTGCTGTTATAGTAAAACATTTTGAAATGAGTAAAGTTGTCTTTTTGGTTTAGTGAATGCATCATTGGAGACCTTAAAACTTAGTCTCTAACCACTCATGTTCTTATTTAGTAGAATGTGAGAAAATTGTTTAGGTTACTTTATATATTAAGGGGAAAAAAATCACATTATTTGTGTTATCACTTTAATATTTACAGTGAAGAAATGATAAAGGAGATTTATTGATCACATCACTAATCTTAAGTTTAGTCTTTTATTGAACATAGTAAGATTATATTCTGCTATTTTATTATGGTCATATATTATAATATCAGTTTCTTCTTGTTGCCAGGAAGATCATATAGTTATTTTTGTAATGAAAAATACAACTAATGTATGTATTGGAAATATCATTTTCAAGAATTTCTTAAAGAAATTTGTACAAGTGATGAAAAACAGGTGGCCAACATGATTGTCTTCTAATTGCTGGTAGAAATTAGCATATTTTACTGAAAGTCTCCACAATGTACTGTGTAACCTGATATTAGGAATGGTTAAAACTTTTTGCTTAGCAACTAAAAATATACTAAATCAAGTAGACTGGAAGAGAATGGATCTGATAGTTTTTTTTTTTTTAAATCCCATTTTGTTGCCTCCCTCCATACTTTATTTAATGGAGACTCTCAGAGATGACTTCACCTCTCAATTCCCTGGGAAACAAAGAATAAATAAAATAAATGCATGAAGTCTCAGCTTCAGAGCTGTCCATGAGAGCACCAATTTCTTGCCTATATAAACTGCTTGTCTAAAACAGAGGTATTTCACTTCTGGTGATAGTTCTTTTCTACTCCTGTGCTCCAGAGCTCATACTCTGAGATACACTGTTTCTGGGACTTAGTTTCCCAGCAGTTGTCATCTACCAGCAGTTGTCTATAATATTGATTGATTGAATGAGGCCCACTTGCATTATAGAGTCTAACCTGATTTAATCAACTCATCATCACTCTTAATCACATCTACAAAATGCCTTCATAGGAAGATCAAGATTAGTGTTTGACCAAACTAAGTACCACAGCCTAGCAGAGTTAACACATAACTATCATGCTTCTTACCAGCTCATAGAATAATTGGAAAACATATTGGGATTTGACACTTGGTTCTTGTGCTCACAGGCTGGGTTAACATTGAGCAAGTTTCTTAATCTCCTGAATAGGAGTTCCCTTGTTTACACAATAAAAGTGATATGCATTAGTCTACATGATTTGTAGATCATTGTGCCAGTTACACAAATACCTAAGAGATAAATTGAGTGTATAATGAATGAAAGAAGAAGAAAGATTTGATTTTAGATGTCACCTGAATATAGAACTAAATTTAGATGTCAAAAATCACATTAAAAGTTCTTACTAACAAATCTTCGTAGCAAAAAAAAAAGCAAACGTGTACCTAATATATTATGGTGTCTGTGTGTATTTACTTAGTTATTGACTCTATTCATGGAATGTATGCAGGCCACTGAGTATACAAACATATAGACTATACTGCAGACATAAGCTCTATGTTAATTCACTCAAAAACATTGAATGACTTCTAAATGTCAGGCAATGTGCTAGGCACAGGCCCCACTGCACCAAGAGTTTTGCTGACTTTGTCTTTATTACTTCCTTCATTAACCTGTGACATATAATAGATATTGCCTGGAGGAATTACATTTATAATATTTGTAACAATAGTTTACTATTTTTCCTCTATAAATGAGGTGGTATATCATATTCTGGCTCTGCTAAATGCTTCTTAAATAATATAAATTACATAGAAGATAAACTTTAACTGAAATGACTTTATCTTATTGGCAAATTTATAAATAGTGTTTTCTTCTAGTCCTTAAGGGATCAATATGTTATGTTGCCATCCACAAATATGTATTGGCATCATTAGCTTTCACTATGTATAATGTTGAACCAAATTTTAGAGATTTGCAGAAATACCTTTTGAATTTGATAAAGAATGTGGGATGTTTTATTCACTTCTTTTTAAAAAAAATAAAAAGTCTGTCATATAATAATTATGATGATAGAGAAACAATTGAGTGTGCCCTTTTGCTATTCTATTATAAATTTGAGAGAGAAGGTTCAAAAGATTAAATTAATATCAGGAAGAACATTTATATAATTTCTATAAAGTTTGGTATAACAAACTCAAGCTAATGAGATGATGTATTATTGTACTCAGCGATAACTAAGTTGCAGAGTGTCTGTTACTAGTATAATCGACATTGAAAAGTCCTCTGATGCAAATGGGTTCTATTTCAGCCTTTCAGTTACTAAAGGATACTTCATAGAAAATGACTTATATTTTTCTCAATTAGAACCTAAATGTCATCTTTATATCACCTACTTTAATGGGCACATCCTTTTCCAATAATAAGCTGCCAACAATAGATAATGATATCTATTATTGAATATTGATTAGCTTGTGCTTTAATTCCCTAATATAAAACCATTCCATGGTCTTAGTAATTCAGACTAAATTAAAAAAATAAGCTTTATACTATAAAAGTAATTTTAGATATTTATTCTTTTAAAAACAAGTCTTATGATTCTTATGATAACATAAAGGTCTAAAGCTTCAGGTTAAAGAAAAATATAAATCCTATAATATGAAAGGGGGACTTGGCAGTTATTTAATAGACTTGAGCCAGTTTAATAGATGAAGTAATCCACTATCTGTGGGGTTGAGTTCAGAAGATAATTGCACGTTCTTTACTTCTTAACGATTGTTCAATGTTAGAAAAAAAATCATCCAGAATTTTAAAATGCCAGACAAGAAATTAATTAGCCTTTCCTGATGAAAGTAGATGTTCCTTGGAAGCATTTGACCTGTGGTTTTCATATACTTGTGCTAATTTTATAGTAAATCTATTAATATAGTAATTTTGACAATAAAGTAATAAAGTTTTCAAGACTGAAAGGACTGTTAGCAATTGTCTAGATCTGTCTGTACTGTCCCAACTCTTCAACCATCAGCTAGACACATATGGCTCTTAAGCATCTGAAAATGTGGATAGTCTAAATTGGGATATGTGCCCTAAATATAAAATACACACTGGATTTAAAGACAGCACCAAAACAAAAAGAATGCAAATGATCTCATTAGTTTTTATTGGTTAAATGTTAAAATGATAATATATTTAGTATAGTGGATCAAATAAAGTATAAAACTAAAATTAATTTCATCTGTTTATTTTTACTTTTTAAATATAGCTATAAAAATCACATATGAAGCCTGCATAATATTTCTATTAAACTATGCTGGTCTAGTCAGCACTCATTGGAAGATGAGAAAACTGAAGCCCAAGAAGTAAAGACTTAACTAAACAGCAGAGCTTACACCAGAACTCAGGCTTTGGGATACAGATGCAGTTCTTCCTTGCTAGTACACTCTGTCAAGTATGGCAGTTAAAATTATAAGACACATAGACATTCCAGAGCATATACATCCAAGTAAGTATTAGTTCCTCCAATGTGGTCATCTTGCTATTATAAATTTGAGAGGCATCTTGAGAGGCCATGCATGCTTATTTTACTCACATATTTAAGTTATCACAAAAATGTTTTCAGAATTTTTGAAAAAAAAATTTTTAACAGCAAATTTGTGACTTTTTGAAGTGATTTGGGTTTTTAGAAATAACTACAAGATATTTGGAGATGTCTGCTAAATAATACTGTGCCTGGAACAAGTGTGTCATAAAAGGAGGGGGCTTCATGTGTGTGTTTACATGTGTGTAAGAGAGAAAGAGAACATACACACCAGGTAGACAGTCTTGTGAAGGGGAGTTCCAAAGTAGAATTCTGCCACTGTGCTAATCATTTGTTGGTCCCCAGGTGAATTCACAAACTAATACTGATTTGAATACATAATCTCTTAGATATTTTAATTATTATTTTATAGTCATATTTTTCATTAGATAAACTGAAGAAAATGTTAACTATACACATGTATATTTGACCTTGTTAACTATCCCTCCAATAGTTTATTTTGAGAGATACTTTGAGTAAACTAAATAATGAAAAAATTGTCAATTTTTATTGACATTCACTTGAAAACTGGAAGACTGTATAATATTACATTAAATAGAGAAAGTACTAAATAAGAAACTAAATTGTTTGGTAAAGTAAATGGTAACAGTTTTTAAGAATAACTCGTAATAAGCTTTTTAAAGAAAGATGTCAATGCTTAAGATAAACTTCCTTTAACATGTGCCCATTTCATAAGAAATATACTCATTAGTACTACTATAAAAAAATCCTCAATTCCAATTGAATGTCAGAATATGTTTATTTTGTAAACTATATGGTGCTACATATTTGTATCCCTGAGAGGAAAATGTATATTGTAACAGCCAGCCAAATGAAGAAATCTTTCCGTGATTTGCTATATGATTTTCAAAATATTAAGTAGCATACTTATTATCTGTAGATGATTGAATACCACAATCATATTCCCCTTTCTATCATCAAATTTTATATTTATCAGTATATTGGGTGCTTAGTATACCTAAAAGGTGTTGCCTACTTCTAATGTGAACAGATCAGTTTTCTTCCATGGTATTTTTAGGTTATACCCAGCTATCCCAGGATGTGATACAAAATAGAATTATGGTTTCAATTGCAAATAAAAATATATCCAAAAAATAAGAATCTAAATGCTTTTTTAAAAAAATCAGTAGAGTACATTAATTTAGAAATGGGAACATAAACTGAGCATGGTGGCACACACCTGTAATCCCAGTGGCTCAGGAGGCTGAGGTAGGAGGATCACAAGTTCAAAGCCAACCTTAGCAACTTAATGAGGCCCTACACAACTTGGAGAGAACCTGTCTCTTAAAAAAAAAAAAAAAGGCTAGGGATGTGATTTCAGTGGTAAAAGTGCCCCTGGGTTCAATCCCTGGTACAAGTCAGAAAGAATCCTAGTGGCTTGGGCAGCTGAGGCAGGAGGATTATGAGTTCAAAGCCAGTCTCAGCAAAAGCAAGGCACTAAACAATTCGGTGAAACCCTGTCTCTAAATAAAATACAAAAATAGGAATGGGGATCTGGCTCAGTGGCCAAGTGCCTCTAGTTCAATCTCCAGTTACCCACCCCCCACCAAAAAAAAAGGAGAAGAAGAAAGAAAGGAATACAGTTTAGGTTCTTAATCTGAATATATGGTACAATTAGTTTGAAAATATAACAAAAATGTTAATTACGAATGACCTATGAGGCTTTGCAGTATCTTATTGATTTGTTCTCCATTTTGTTGGCTCAGTGCAATTTAAAGACCTTGTTTTTCCTTCTGGATGCATGCATATCTACCAAATTTTAAATGTTATTTGTTAACAGGATTTTCATTGAAATTTAAGATGTTTCATAATAATTTGATATTTCTAGTTACAGTTCAAATGGCTTTTTGTAGATAACTTTTAAAGATTATTTGCTCTGAGCAAAGAATTTCATAGATTTTTAACAGAAGGTGGTATAACTATTGCTGCCCTTTCACAATACCCATAAATGTGGAAGACTTTGATACTCAAATCATGTGATCAAACTGAACTAATGTTTTAACTTCTTTGGATATTTGCTGTAGATGGTCTTGAAAGTCATTCAGTGGTTCTGTGTTTTAGGAGAAGGTAAACTTCATTGAGTTCAACATAAAGGAGTATCTATTAGTAGAGATAAAGTGTCAGTTTGGAAAAAATGTTAGTTTGAAAACTTGTGGGCAAGGGTTGTGGCTCAGTTGTACAGCACTTGCCTAGCATGTGTGAGATACTGGGTTCAATTCTCAGCACCCATATAAATAAATAAATGGTCCATTGGCAACTAAAAATGAAAGAAAACTTTAAGTGTTTATTTTAAGGTTACCTGCAATCATGTGTGTGCACATATATGCGTTCAGAGAGAAAATATGTATATGTTTGGTAAATATTCCTGCAGACAAATTATATACCTATCTAAATATACAGTTTTACTTAAAAACTATTTAATAACCTCCTAATCATGTATGGTGGATATTTTACTACTACAAAAAATGTAAATGCGAATGATCATTTTCCAGTATTGTATTGTAGAATTTTTGTAACATTCAGAAAAATTGAAAGGTTTTTCTAGTGCATAACCATATAGTTAATTGCCTAGATTGTACAATATTTTACTATACTTTTCATTGAACATCTTTATTTCTGTGGTTCTCTATTAATCCATCTCTTTTGAGATGTATTGCAGGCAGACAGATATCTGTATACTCTCTGCCTCTCCTGCTACTTTTGCAGGTGTGTTTTTAATTTGAGTTCAGTATTTGTTTATGGACCTTTTTTCTTTTGAGATAAAAATGTAAAAATCTGAAAGGTACCAGTTGACAGGTTCTGACCATAAGCCTGTGAAACTCAAACCCCTATTGAGAGATAAAGCATTACTATCACAATAAGGTCCCTCACTTTCCTTTTCAATAAATCCCAGCCCTCATCACCCTCAGTAGTAACCACTGTTCTGATATTTTCCACCACATATTATTTTTAAATGTTCCAGAACTTCACACAAACCCACATAGAATATACCTTTTTCTGTGATGCTTCTTTTATTTAGCAGTGTTTTTGAGATTCTACCCTATTGTGTGCATCCCTAGTCTGGTTTTTTTTTTTTTCTGTTGCTGAATAGTATTTCATTGTATAAATTATTTATTTATTCATTCCCCTTTTGAGAGACACCTGAGCTGTTTCTACTTCTTAACTATTGTGAATACAGCTGCTGTGAACATTCTTGTACAGGTCCTCTGAAGACATGTTTTAATTTCTCTTGGATCAGTTCCCAGGAGTGGAATTGCTGGGTCATAGAGTAGTTATACATTTTTCATGAGACACCCATTGACATTTTTACCGAGGATGAATGAAAGTTCCAGTTGGTGCCCATCCTGACCAACATTTTGTACTGACTTTTTAATTTTAGTTATTTTGGTGGGTGTATAATGGTATTGCATTATGGTTTTTAGTTTTTTGTTCCCCAATGACTAATGCTGTTGAGTACTTTTTGTTTATTGGTCATTTATATATCTTTCTTTGTGAAGACTCTTCCTTTTTTTGGTCTGTTTTAAACTAGTTTTTTTTTTTTTTTTTTTTTTTTTTTGTGTGTGTGTGTGTGTGTGTTTACTGGGGACTGAACCCAGTGGCACACTCTCATTGAGCAACATCTCCAGCCCATTTTTATTTTGAGATGAGGTTTTGCTAAGTTGCCCAGGCCTGCCTTTAACTTGTGATCTTCCTGCCTCCATCTCCTAAATTGCTGGGATTACACAGATGATTCACCATTCCCAGCTTGTCTTTTCATTATTAAGTTTTAGGAATTCTTTATATTCTTGCATACCAATTCTTTGTCATCTATTTTCATATAGCATATATAGCTTTTTACCTCCTTATTCATTTTTACTGGTGTATTTTCATAAGCAGAAGTAGTTTTTAAATTTTTTCATATTTTTATTGGTACATTATAATTAGACATAATGGAATTTGTTGTTACATATTCATACAGGTACATAATGTAACAACAATATAATTTGATCAATATTGTTTTCTAACATCTCTCCTTTAGATGTTTTAAGTTTTGATGCAATCTAGTTTTTTATTTTATGATTAATTTGTTTTAAGAAACCTATACCTTGTCCCAATTTGCAGAGGATTTCTCCTATCTCCATTTAAAAGCTTTATAGTGTTAAGTTTTACACTTTAGGTCTACAGTAGACCTCAGGTTAATATTTGTGTGTGGTATGAGGAAGAGTTTGAGATTCATTTTCCTTCTTTCAAACACAATTAAATTTCCTTGGCATGTTATTTAAAATCAAATGGCCAAATAAGTGTGGGTCTATTTCTGAACTCTCTAATCTCTTCCATTGACTTATTTTTTGATCCTTATGTTAATATTACTGTATGTAGCTTTATAGTCAGTGAATAGTAATACCTGAAAAGCTGCATGTTTGCCAGTATATATACTACCTTTATTTTCTTACTAATGTGATTTCCAACTTTGTACTACCATAACTAATACTGCCATGAAAATCCTTACCACATATATCTTTCCCCAGTTTTTGAATTATCTTCTTAGAGTTAATTTCTATATGTAGGAATTCTGGGTTAAAGGACGAGTGTATTTTTCATTTTGATACATAAATCCACTCTGTCTTTTACTCTTCTACCAACCTTTGCATTAGAGTACCTGTTTTCTTATACTATATTAAGAATTAAACTTTTAAAAGTTAAATTTTAAAACACAAGAATTCATAGACTTGGATTCTAAGATGTTTGTTTATATATATGTGTATGTGTGTGTGTGTGTATATATATATATATGTTTGTATGTGAAATTGGTGTTTGCTTTTCTTACTAATTTTTATCTCTGAATCATGTAGAAAGTATTTTCAACAGAGTACTTACCTAGGAAGCATTTTGCCAACAGGAGTTGATTTACTAATGCTCAGATTCCTTCTTCACGTTGGCTGGTAATGATTCTGCATTGATGGAAGCTGTAGGTGAGGTTGACTAAGGTAATAAGTGCTGCTATGATTGTGGAATCACCTCTAAGAACTTTCACTGAACTCTGTACTTATGCTTTCCAAAACAAGTAAAACATCCTTGAACAATAGAAAACAGCCTGGACTCATTTAATGAATACCTGGTAATTTTCTGACATAATAGTAGCTTGTATGGCACAGTTTACAATGCCAATCTGAGTCACTAACAATGAAATGCTTTATTATTTTTGTACTCTATATTTGTACTAAACTCTTAAATGTTGAAAGTTGAAAACAAAGCTCAGTACTCTGCCTCTTCCCGACTTCCCCCGCCCCATAACCTCTTGGTAGTATGTGGAAGGAATTTTCCATTAACTCTATCTCTTTGTGTCCAGTTTAAAAGTGCAGGGTTGGGGGCGGGGGATCAAAACATGCCAAATCAGAAAAACATTGAACCATGAGATTTTGCCTAATTTAACAGTTACCTTCCCTTTAATATTTTTACATTGCTAAAGGAAATCTAATTCTATTTACATCTTAAAGGTATAGTGGATTAATATCAAGGAGTCAGAAAATATATGTTGTAATCTGAAGACATCAGAAAATAAATATGTGACTTTTAGTGAATCACTTAATTTTCCCAACTATAAAATGAAGGGTTTGATCTTTGCTATCTCCAAGGCTCCTATAGTTCTTCAGTTGGCTTTGTGCCTGAATTCTAACTTAGGATAAAATTTTGTTTGGAAATCAGTAGATTCCACATTGGGAGTGTAACTCAGTGATAGAGCACTTGCCTAACATGTATGTGTAAGGCCCTGGGTTCAAGCACTGTAAAAAGAAAAAGAAGACAGAAAAGAGAAGGAAAGAAAAAATGAAAGAATTAGTAGATTTTAAGAATAATATAGCTAATTTGAGGAGTTAGAAAAAAGCAAAAGTACAGATTTTAAAAATGTATTTCAACCCCTTCAATGACTATTTCCCAATCCTGCATGCTGTGCCTTGCTACAGAATGCCAGAGCAGGTACTTAGGATGATTTCTTTTGTGTAAGCACACAGAAATATTAGGGGAAATAGACTGTGTGCCTGTTTGAGTCACCTGTTGAGAAAATAGGCAACTATTGACAAGTCTGATTCATGGCTGAGTGACTGCTCTGCTAGCCTTCACATGATCCCCACCGAGCAAAATCTTTGACCGCCTGCTAAACAAGGTCTGTTTGAAGTTTCTTTTTAACATTTCCAAAATGTTAATTCAGCAGGATGTCTCCTCTGGGGTTCTCCATGTCACCAAATCAGCAGCTGTTGAAATCCATTCACTTCAGCATGAAATGTTTTCATAAGTGCTTTTTTTATTTGTGACAACAGCAAAGTAAATATAAGACTAAAATTCTACCTCATTCAACATTTACATGTGCTTAAACTACTTCTAATTGTAGTTTACATTCATGGTGTTTATTTGCATGCATTCATACCAATAGACAGTTTTATTATAGAGGATTTGAAGTCAGCTTTGCTGCAGAATATTGTACCATGACCTTCTTCCTAAAATAATTTATTTAAACATTCATACTGTGAAAAAGTAAGAATTTATACAATGACTTTAAAGCAGTTTTTGTGTTTCTTATTAAGTACTGGCTTTTATGATTTTTGTGTCAGAAATTTAGGATATGTTTAAATCTCCGGATGTGAATACATGGTAGTTATAAATTCTTTGAATTTCCCACTTTAAAGGAAAAATATTGAGCTTCCAAGGAAATAATTTAGCAGGATAAAGTAAACGTAAAATTCTTGAGGTAAAGAACTGAGAACCAGCAAAATCCGATGGTAAAGATAAGGCACACCAAGGCTTACAGATTACATTGACTTGTTTGAATAAAGCTGTACTCCTTCAAGCCAGATCTTTTATTCATTTTAAGTAAAAGCCATATATCTTTGGTTGCAGAGTCAACATGAGAACTGCTACATTTTCTCAGCATGGATTGAACTGTCCCTTTTTTTCTGTTTATTCAGGTTTTAAAAGACTTAAGTGTAGTTTTATAAGTTCACCAGCTTGCTTTAGTCTTTGAGATACATTTCACCTCCCTATTATCAAATTTCATTACATGCGAAGGATTATCAGATCAACCCATTATACAGCCTAGCAGCATGAAGTCTTTTTCCATCTATGAGGTGAATATTGTGTAAATCAGACTCTCCAGTTTCAGTGGGAGGCAGAGGGTTGCACGGTGTCCATTTGTCAAGTTGATGGCACCGCAGTGAGGTTACATTAGCTTGTCTTTGAACAGAAGTGAAATCTTATGCGAAGCTCCCCTCGCTGTCATTTACACTAACATCCATCCTCTTAAACCCAGGCCTCTGAGAAAAACAAAGTGATGGCACAATATAATCAGTCACTCAAGTTGTCTGTCATCTGTTTTCTTAAGGAAATGACTTTTAAGTTACTGGAGCAAAGAACTGTAGAAAATTAACAAAGGTTGTAGTAGTAAAATTAGATGGAATTTTTTTTTTAAACTGCAGATGTCTTTTTGAGAAGTTTTTATATGCAGAATGCCAAAAAGAATTTTCCCCCCCTTTCATAATGAATCTCATGAAATGTATTTCTTCTTGAACAATAGACCTACTGCTGTTAACAACTGGAGTCTTTCTTGCTTAATGTTAATGTTTCCAAAAAACTTTCTGTAAAACTGAGTCTATAAAGCTCTCCAGCTCAGTAGGTTCTCTGACAATTAGCTCACCATCTTTCAATTCAGAGCTATCTGAATTTCAGTTATGTAATTAATGGCAAATCTTGCATATAGTAGGCTACTTGAGGGTAAATGGTACTTTAAATGTAAATTATTAGAATTTCATTACTTAATATTACTCTTAGACAATTCCTTTAAAACCCTAACTACATTGCCCATGATGGCCAGTCTGACTGGTGATCAAAATTGCAGGTTAGGTTTTATTTCCCTAAGCCTGTTTTATGGGCTAAAACACTCAGGTCATTTGCACCCTGTCTCATTCATCATGAAGTAGTTAAACTCAGATTGTTAAACCAGGAGAGATTAGCTGACAGTCAATGGTACATTAGATTAAGACCTCCTTTGGTTGTACGTAACTATTTATCCACCCATTTGTGTGGCATTTATAGCAAATATGCTTTCTGGTAAAATTTAAAAGGAATGGGAAGAATGTTTTTAAACAAGGAAAAATAGTCTCTTTTCAGCAATGCAATTAGTACTTTTTACCATTTCATTTGCTCTATCAGTAACTGATATTGAAGACCTTTAAGATAGGAAATTACTGGTCAGTATGCTTAAGTGTAAAGGAAGCTTCCCTTTTGTTTGCTTTGTGAACATATTTATTTAATTATACTGCTGATTTTTAAAAAAATAATGAATTTGAAAAACAGCTTCTTCTACTCAAAGTATGGCTAGGAGCAACACAATCTTTGCTTTAAAATTATTCTAGAAAAATCCTTTAAGGGGCTGGGGATGTGGCTCAAATGATAGCGTGCTCGCCTGGCATGTGCAGTGTGCTGGGTTCGATCCTCAGCACCACATAAAAAATAAAATAAAATAAAGATGTTGTGTCCACCAAAAACTAAAAAAATAAATATTAAAAAAAATTCTTTCTCTCTCTCTCTCTTTAAAAAAAAAGAAAGAAAAATTCTTTAAGAGCTTAAAGACAAAATTGACACAGACTTCTTAGTATTGGGGAAAGAGAAACTTAGATTTTTATGAAATAAAGTAAATTTATATGTATTTTAATTATAGTTAAATGTATTTTACAGAATGCTGTTGTTATTAACTCCTGTGCCCCCACAATGACTTATTAAGCACTGTATTATAAGGAAACTTTTTTGTTTTCTTCTCTTGTGAAACTTATGTGAACATTTGGAATTGGTGAACTTCTGAGAGACCCAGGAGATCAATCTTGATTAGTTTATTTTTCTTAGCAAAGATTTTGATAGCCTGGTATAGCTTTTTTTTCTTCTAAAAGATTCCTTATTTCCTCTGTTGAGTGATGAAATATTGTTTAAAAGTAACTCATAAATGAAATAGTGAAAAAGAGTTTAAGTAACTGAATCTTTCATTGTCAATGAGGAGACCTCAGATTTAAAACACTGATCTTTAATGGCCCCTTTCTTCATATTTCTTCCCAACTTAACCTCAAGGTGATTTTTAAAGTTATGGCTTAATTGGATGGTCATTTTACCTTTGCTTTGGAGCAATTTATTACAGCTTTATTTTCTTTATTACAACTTTATGGAAACATAAATGCTGGCATCTGTCTGATCAAAGGCTAATTTTTGATTAATTTGGTTTTGTAAATAGAAAACTTAAATCTATTTTGTCTTTGAACATTTGCAACTAGATACAATCATGAATAATCTCAAAAGCAGTATAAAATTTGGAAAAAAACTATATTTCTTTCTGGTTTTAGTCCTATCATTTTATTTGAAATAAAATTATGTTTACAAATTAAGTTATTTGAAAGTTTATGCTCTGTAGAAGAGTGTAATTACAATACCCTGTTATGCTTTCAAAAGACAAAAAGTCATGATAAATTTTTCATTCATTCACACACTTAGTCCTTAATACTTATTGAGTAAAAAAAAAAAACTGAGTGGCTGGATTAAATATTTGAACCCCACAGAGTGTTTTTTGTTTATATTAAACTGACTTTTTCCCTAACAAATTATATGAGAGAATTTATATTTCACAGTCTTTGATTTTCCCAGATATTTCTCCACAGTTAAGATAGGTTCTCATTTTTTACAAAACATTGATTTTATGTGATAGGTTATATCTAATGAAATTTATATTCCACTTTTTAAATTTATATTCTGATTTTTAACTTCTTTCTAGGATTCCAAATTTGGGGTTTCTTTTGTAGTATCATTTATCCTGGGATTGTTTGAACCACTTTCAGCATTAGTAATGCTGCCCCAATATTGTCTTATGTAGATATGTGAGTAAAGATGTGCCAAGATGCCTTGTGTGGGCAATTTACAAAAAAAAAAAAAAAAATCTCCTTTTTCAAATTGCAGAGTGCAATAGGATCAGGCAAGAGTTTGGACATTAAACAAATCAGAAACTCACTTGTCACTCTATCAAATAGGACACTTCTATGTGTTTATATGAAAAAGTAGAAAGAAGTCAAGTCTTCACCCCATAATCACTGCTCTGTTTGAGCGTCTCCTCTGTCATTACAGAAGATTCACACTTAGTCCTTTCACTTTCTTATTCATTTCCAATGATTACCCAAAGTCCCACCAGTCATCAAAGAAACACCAGATTCCTTTTTTTTCTTTACCAGCCCCACCTGAGTTAATTACAGGCATTGAGTTTCAAGGTCCTTCCCAGAAGTAATTTCTGGAGAATTATTTCAAAATAAGTTAATTGCTTTATTTCCCTAACTGACCCATAGATAGCACTGACCACGTGATGGACAAGAGTGTTCTTAGATCATGGCTGTTTTAAAATACTTACTTGCAGAATATCTTCTTTGATATAAGGGGGGCGACTCAAAACAGAGTAGGGAGGAAGAACATGAGAAGGTGAGGAGAGGTTCGTGGGAATGGAAGAGAGAAGAGGATGAGAGGTGCTTGGGAATGGGAGAGAGAAGGGGAATTGCAGGGAAGATAGTAGGAGGACCTCATTGTTATGCAAAATTACATATAAGATGGTGTGAGGGGAAAGAAAAAAGAGAGAGAGAGAAACACAGTAGATTGGGTAGAAAGAGGTGATGGGAGGGGAGGGAAGGGCAGGGGAGCAGGGTATAGGAAGGGTAGCAGAATACAATAGACACTAGTATGGCCCTATGTATAAACGTGGCTGTATAACCAATGTGATCCTGCAATCTGTACACGTGGAAAAATAAGATTACATACCCCATTTGAATCAAATGTATGATATGTCAAGATCATTGTAATGTTTTGAGCAACTAATAAAAAAAATAAAAAAATACTTACTTGCTTAAATGCTGCCATTGGTAGGAAGCAAGACTTACTGACTTTAGTATCCCTCCCAATCTCAAGTTCAGTGGTCAAGGAGAAAGGAAGATTCTAAGATATTAGTACAGTTTTTTGGTTTTTTTTTTTTTTTGTGGCCGGTGTAAAAAGGTTTTCTTGTATTTCAAACTTAAAACAACCCCTTTTTTATTTAATTTTTTCAGTTCTGGGGATACAATCAGGAATTTATCTATGCTAAAAAACAAATTCTACCTCAGAGCTACATCCCCAACCCAAAACAACCCTTTCAAATACAAATATGGGTAGTAGATCATTTTTCCATGAAAAACTGATAGAAAAATGTTTTTCTAAAATTAGATGTCATGTCTAGTAAAATAATTTTATATAAATAGCTAGTTGATAATATTTAAAGCCAGTCTCTAGTACTGTACAAGCTTATGAATCATTTCCTTGCATTAAAGCTTAATAATATTTATTTATATAATATTTTGAATAGCCAAGGAAGGAAGAAAAACTCTTATTACTCAAGTGTGCATTTATTTAAAGCATACAATAACTTATTTTCACTAAGAAATACGCTAATAGCAAAATTTAAAATTTCATATTTACCTTTTTATTGGTTCTTTTTTGTTATACATAATATTATAATTCATTTTGACATAATCATAAAAGCATGGAATTTAATTTAATTTGCTCCAACTTAGTCCCCAGTAATTCCCCTTTCCTTCCTCTCCTCCCTCCCCCATTCTCTTTCCTCTATTCTACTTATCTTTCTGCTATTTGTAGTTTTTTTTTTTTTAGTGTATTGTGAATGTACAAGATGGTAGTGTATTCATGTTATGTACATAGGAAAGTAAGGTTAGATTCATTCCATTGTTCTTCCCATAGCCCATCCTTCCTCCCTCCCTTTTATCCCCTTCAGCCAGTCTACAGATCTTTCTTCCATTTTGAAGGAATTCTTTCCACCCTCCCCCACACACCATCTTTTCCTTTCTCTCTCTCTTTCCTCCTTATATTGAACTAGCTTCCACATGTCAGAAAACATTTGACCTTGTGAGTTTCTGAGTCTGGTTTATTTCACTTAGCATGATGATCTTCATTTCTATCCATTTACCAGCAAATGTCATAATTTCATTCTTCTTTATGGCTGAGCATATATACATTCCATTTTGTATATACACCACATCTTCTTTATCCGTTCATCTGTTGAAGGCACCTAGGTTGGTTCCATAGCTTGGCTATTGCATAAGAAATAAAATAAAAAATCAGTAAGTGGGATGACATCAAATTAAAAGGCTTTTGCACAGCGAAAGAATTAAGAGTGTAAGGGAGAACTTACAGAATGGGAGAAAATCTTTTCCAGCTGCTTTTCAGATAGGGTATTAATATTCAGACTACACAAAGAAATAAAAAAAAATACCCAAAAAACAAATAACCAAATTAATGGCAAAAGAACTAAATAGATACTTCTTATAAGAGGAAATACAAATGTCAAAAAGTATGTGAAATAATGTTCAACATCTCCAGTAATTAGGGAAATACAAATCAAAACTATATTGAGATTTCATCTCACTCCAACTAGAATAGTAGTTATCAAGAATACAAATAATATCAAGAATACAAATTCTTGTTGGCAAGAATGTAGGGGAAAAGGTACACTCATACATTGTTTGTGGTACATAAATTAGTACAACCACTCTGGAAAGCAGTATGGAGACTCCTCAAAAAACTAGGGAGTGGAACCACCATATATGATCCACTCCTCAGTATATCCGAAAGATCTACAACCAGCCACATCAATGTTTATAGGAATACAATTCATATTTGCTTTTAATGAATCAAGCTAGCTATTTGTCCATGGACTTATTTATATAAAAAAATTTGAGTGTGCTATAACGACCAGGTCCTGAGGATAGATGTGGTGAGAAAATGTGATTCTCAGGTTCATTGGGTTATACAGTCTGCCAGAGGTATTGTATTATATATTTAATTGGCACAAGTTCAGGTTAGATACCTGTAGGAAGAGGCCTGGCCTCTTAAATTCCCCTCCTATTGGCTATATTCCTTAAGAGAAGAAGCCAAGATCCTAGATGTAGGCCCTAGACTTTCAGTCAGCCTTTTCCATACACACACACACACACACACACACACACACACACACACACACACACACTCCATTTTCTTTGGATTCTCCAGGGGGTATCGTTCTTGCTTCCTCCTCAGCTTCTCCTTGTCTTTGCCTATCATAGTTATTGGTGCTTGAAATCCCATTAAGAGTTTGCCTTTATCCAGAAGCATGTTCATTCTCTAGCTGGTGTGGGAGGCCATCCTCACACATGATTTGAGTTACCTCCCTGGCTGGGTGAGAGGCGCTTAGGCACAGCTGTGTCAGAGCTTTCCCCACCCTTCTCCAGGTCCAAGGGCTTGTCCATGCAGAGGCGAGTCTGTCCACTACCCCAAAGAACCAATCGTCATCCCTGACCTTGGGATGCTGCCCCCCTTAATCTTCTTTGGATGGGATTTTCCCCAGAATTTTTTGTTCCCCAATAAAAGCACACTCCCTGCCGTGTTCTCTCTCTCTCTCTCTCCCTCTCTCTCCCTCTCTCTCCCTCCCTCCCTCCCTCCCTCCCTCCCTCCCTCTCTCTCTCTCTCTCTCTCTCTCTCTCTCTCTCTCTCTCTCTCTCTCTCTCTCTCTCTCTCCTCTTCAGTAAACCTCACTAAATATTTGGTGGCTTGAGGCTGGAGCTAGGAGGAGCCATTCCTGAAGCTGGTTTTAAAGGTAATTAGAGTCTTTATCTCTTTAATTCAAAACTCCCTAGCGGTTTCTCACGATTCGAACCTTCTTTCATGAAGCTGGCGCAGGTCACAGGCTAAAAGCTGGTTCTTAGTTCTGTATTCAGTGACCTTCCATGCATCATGCACTGTGCCCTTGTCATGCTATGCCACTTGACAATTGGATTGTAAACTCCTGGAGGAACAGAGTGCCATCTTTTAAGTACACAGAATTGGACCTGTGTCAGGAGAGATAAGATGCTCATGTGTGATATTAAACTGAATGATAATTTAGAGTATGTATTTGTTTGTTTATTCATTTATTTTTGTGGTATTAGGGATTTAACCCTGGGGTGCTGTACTACTTAACTATACTCCCAGCCGTTTCTTTTTTATTTATTTTTGTTTTAAGACAGGGTCTCTCTAAGTTACTGAGGTTGGTCTCAAACTTGTCATCCTCCTGCTCAGCTTCCTCAGCTTCCCCAGTTGCCGTGTCTGACCAAATGATTTACTTTAAAAGTGTAGGGATGTAGTTCTTTAAAAGGATAAGGGAAACAAAACAACATTTAAAAAAATTACCTGTAATGGTTGCTGGAACTGAGGAATGCATTATGGAATTCAAATATCAGGGCTGTTCTGGAGGTGCTCTGCAGTACCACTTTTTTTTTCTTCTGCTGCTTATGAGATTAGAATATGTATATCTGAATTTGGTCTTGGAAGGATCAAGTATAATTATGATGTAAAGTTACCAAGTAATTAGTAAGGTATGGGAAAAGTAAATACTTTAAGTTTATTTCTCTTACTTCTGTCATGGCCAGTTGTCAATCCTTATTTATTAGAGAAAACTTTGTAGGTAATTTAATCTAACCTCCAGCGTGCCCCAGTTTGAGTTTGCGATTGCTGTAGAGAGTTGAGTGATTTCTCAGGGTTATACAGTCAGCTGATAGCAAGTTGGTTCATTTCTTATTATATAGCAGGAGTCATCAACAGGAAAATGAGACCCTTTTCTATAACTTAGGGATTGGATAGTGGAACTAATATCTACCTTACAAACTAAGATTTTTCACATTTACATTGTAGGTAATGGGGGGTGGGTGTGTTGGTAGAACAGTACTTAATACTTACTTTATTGAAATTCATGTATGAAAAGCCATTCCTTAACTAGGTTGTACTCTGCAACATTTCCAGTGCTTCATTTCTCTTCTAAAAACAATGTTTCAAAGACTGGATCCAAATCCATGGAGCTGACCTCTATGCATTATATAATCATTTGTAATACAAGTGTATGCTCAGAACCAATACTTAGCTTATAATGTCTCCAGGATGTTATGTTAACTTGAACTAGATTCCAATGCTCTGTAGCAATTCTAGAAGCAGCTTCAGAACATCGCCTTCTTCCATACTCCCATACTCATAAATATCAAAGTTTTAAAATTGTTTTTATATCATGTCATTATGTTGGCGTCTAACATCTTACATTTATTAGCAGTTTCCAAAGGAACCTACTGATAGGAGCATAGGGACTTGATGACCTCATGGTCATTGTCATCCCTGTCTTTATATGAAATGTAGCTTTTTAAATTGTTGTTGACACTAAAAGTGAACACTAATCGTGTCTTAATGTAACACTAACTCCAGACATGGCTCTATTTTTCTTCTCCTTGTGAACATGCTCCCTTGATGACACTGTGGCTGAAACAAAATCCTTAGCATTTGAAAGGAAAGAGCTAGCAAAGAGCAATGTCTTTGTAAACAGCACTTCAGTCAAACTCTGATACCAAATATAGCACTGTTAGATGCATGTGGGCAGGGCCTTCACAACGTCCAGTCCCACACGTTTAATCTTGGAGTCCTACATGTCTATCACACCTCCTTCGCATACCTGGCCTGGAGCCTTAATGGAATTCCTGCTCATTATTTCAGTGATTGCTTACTTCCTCTGTTTTTCCAATTGGTTCTCATTGTGCCAACTTCTTCAAGGAGCATTTTCTTACCTAAGCAACATTATAATGTTGTAATATATGCTGACAGTTCATTTATATGGCCCTTCTAGTTTCAAATGTTTTTATGTTCAATTACTGAAATTTAATCATCAGAAGAGATAGAATTTTCCCTAGGTCATGCAGCTTTGCTTAAATGTTAAAAGAGCAGTACTGAAATATAAGATTTTAAAGGTTTAAAAATTCAATATTAGGGCTGGGGTTGTGGCTCAGTGCTAGAACCCATTGTGTGAGGCACTGGGTTCAATTCTCAGCCCCACATATAAATAAATAAAATAAAGGCCCATCAACAACTTAAAAATTTTTTTTAAAATTCAATATTAAGAAAATTCATTAAGCTTTGAACTGATCATTTTTAAAATCATAGATAAGGGGCTGGAGCTGTGGCTCAGTGGTAGAGCACTCGCCTAGCATGTGCGAGGCCCTGGGTTCAATCCTCAGCAGCACCACATATAAATATTGTGTGTAACTACAACTAAAAAAGAAATAAACATTTAAAAAAAATAAATAATAGATAAGAGCTGTGTAAATGGTCACATGTAAATCACATGTTTTAAGAGGGATTAATCTGGAAATTATAACAAACCAAGTCAATAATTACTCATGATTGTGTAGACAATTTATGAGGTTTTTGTTTTTTTCCTGACATTTTCATGTTCTTGTGCACATGCTTTTTGGTTTTACTTTTACAGCTTCCTCTTCTTTAATGTTGTTAAAATTCTTTCAAGCCAAATGATTCTTTTAAATCTGTTTGTAGCACATTGAAAACACTTTTACTATAAATCCATTTTTACTAGAAAAAGAGACCAGGGCAGAAAGTGCAAACCACTCTATCTTCCAAGGAATCTCATTTTAGGCTTTATATTCTTTTACTGACCACTGATTATTCTATGGATGGGCTTTTTAAAAAATTCTTGTGTAAGGTATGAAGCAAATACTAAATATTATTTTTGATTCTGATACAAGGAAATTATAAGAGGCATGGGAGCTCTGTTTACCATTCTTTGCCAAGAAAACCACCCTTGAAGCTGTCTCAGTTGGCTAAATAGCATCCATACTTTACACCTGAACCTTGGCATAAATACTTAGTACTTGATTCTAATTTCTTAATATGATTCTGCAAATGAGGGGTTTTGATTAATAAAATATAAATGAAATGTTACAATTTGCAATTATTGCTATGTCTCAATTAATGACCCAAATAAAAGACTCCTATTAAAAATAAAACTTGAAGGCTAGGGTGTCATTTAGTGGTATAGGGCTTGCCTGGCATGCATAAAACCCTAGGTTCTGTCCCCAGCACTGCAAATAATGATGATGATGATGATAAAACTTCTTTTTTTTTTTTTTTTTTTTGTACCAGGGATTGAATGCAGGGGCACTCAACCATTGAGCCATATTCCCAGCCCTATTTTGTATTTTATTTAGAGACAGGGTCTCACTGAGTTGCTAAGCCCCTTGCCATTGCTGAGGCTGGCTTTGAACGTGATCCTCCTGTCTTAGCCTCCCAAGTCGCTGGGATTACAGGCATGCGCCACCATACCCAGCTATAAAACTTCATTTTAAATACAGATAAGTAGTCTATGTTAAATAGAAGGCAGCATACTGAAGTGACATCAGGTACTGTGCCTGGGAGTAGCATCTTTGACATGAGGTTTTTGTGGCAGAGTGCGTGTTTGCATGCAGTTATCTCAGAGTGCACGGCCAAGGCTTTCTTCTCCCTTGGTTTTTTTGTTGTTTGGTTTGGGATTTTTGTTTTCATGCCTAGAAACATGTCCTGTTCTGAAATAAACTAACTTGTTTACTGTTGAATGTCTGTTATAATTTTCAACTTAAAAAACGGTTTTTGGTTGTTGTGGTGGTTTTTTTTTTTTTTTTTTTTTTTAAGATCCTGGGTTTTTCTTTTTCCCTTTATCATTTCTTTGAAGTTACAATCAGTTGCTAGGGTGGCCTGGGGGGAGTTTTCTGGGACTTGGAATTAGGGAGTTGATCTGCCAGCTCATTCGCAGACTCCCTGGCAGTGAGGCCCTTAACTCTAGCTGTCTGTGACAAGGCGTGTCATACCCACCCAGAGGGGCTAGAGTGGGGATTAGATGAGTTAATATGTGTGAGGAGCCAAGTGCAGCCCATACCTGAGAGGAGCTTTAAAAAAACAATAGGCCAGAGGCTGCAAAAGAAGCTCCCCAGGTATAAAAGTAAAGTTAAATAAAAGGAAAAAGAATCCCACCTGCCTGGGATAGCACTCAAAAGACTATGTATACACAGACTAATGGCACAGTGGGAAAACTTTACTCAGAAAGTCGCCCACCTACTGTACTAGACCTAAAGGAAAACAAAAGTTCCGCCCTACAGAGTTGTTTTAAAAGGAGGGAATTTTTGAGTCAGACCCAACTCTGATTCATCCCCAAGACTCACTAGTCACATGCAGTGAAAATTCATTATAATGTTTCCACAAGCAGTATTTCCTACCTTTAAAACCACAACTGAAAATTCAAAGTGTTGAATGTTGCCCCGTAGTCCTGCAATATAGCTCTATTTAAAACCAATTTTAGTTCTTTATATAATTATTTAATCTGTTGTTATATTTAATCAGAAGTATTAATATATGATTAACATATGCAAAAATTGGCCTTTAGGGCAACAACATAGAAATGTGGATTGCAGAAATACCTTTCTAACTAGGGAAAGTTTTGGTTGGTTCACCCTCCAAAGAAGTATTGTTTGGTTTTATTTTGATTCAAATACTTATTCTAGAATCAGAAGCTGTAAGGGAGTGCAGGCAGTGACTCTCAAACTTTGGCATCCCTCAGAATTCCCAGGTACACTTGTTAGAGAGAGTTTTCTGGGATTTAGTAGATCTTAAGCAAAGCTTGAAAATTTACTTTTCTAACCACACTCAGGTGATGCTGAGTACGGACCAAGGAGCCTGTGCTGCTCTAGAGGTGATATTTCAACTACTCAGAACATCTTAGGGCATCAGTGTTAGGCTTTTCATCAGATTTTTCATAGAGATGATCTTCTGTTTTATACATGGGTATTATCTGCATTCAAAGATATTCAAGGAAAATCAAAAGAAAGCTGAACTGTTTATATTAATATGAAGGAGAGTAGACTTCAGAGCAAAGAATATTATCAGAGATAAAGAAAATCATTGCATAATAATAAAGGGACCAATTAATAAAGAGAACACTATTTTAAATGCTTATGTACCTAAAATAGAGCTTCAAAATAGAAAAAGTAAAAATTGATAGAAGTGCAAAGAGAAATAGACAGATTAACTATTACAGTCAGATTTCAGCAACCTTTGCCTAATAATGAAGAGAACATGTAGAAGAAAATCAGTGAGGATATGAAACACTCAACACACTCAACCAGCTTGACCTGACTGATGCGTAGAGAACGCTCCTCCAAACAATGTGCACCTCATGCACATTGTTTTCAAGTCCATGTGGGGCATTCATCTATAGATCATAAAATTCTAGGCCACAACACAAGCCTCAAAAGGTTTACAGAAATTCTCTTCATACAAATATGTTCTCTGCAAAACTGGAATTAAATTAAAAATCAATAACAGAAAATATGGTAGTTCCTATTAAAAGATTAAAATAGAACTATAGTCCAGCAATTCCATTTTTGTGTATACTATACACTCCAAAGAGCTAAAGTTAGGAACTTAGATGTCTGAACACCCATGTTTCCAGTAGTGTTATTCACAACACCCAAAAAATAGAAGTGTATTCATCCATTGGTAGATACCCATCTTCACCAACGGATGCATAGATAAACAAAATGTGATTTATGTACACAATGGAATTCTATTTAGTCTTAAAAAGGAAAGAAATTCTGCTGCGTTTTAAAACATGGATGAACCTTGTGAACATTTTGCCAAGTGAAAAGAAAAAAGATTACAAAAAGCAAATACTGGGGCTAGGGTTGTGGCTTAGTGTTAGAGTGCTTGCCTTGCACCTGTGAGGCACTGGGTTCGATCCTCAGCACCACATATAAATAAATAAATAAAGGTACTGTGTCCATCTACAGCTAAAAAAAAAGTTTTTTTAAAAAGCAAATACTGTGGGGGCTGGGGTTGTGGCTTAGTGGTAGAGCGCTCACCTAGCATGCACAAGGCACTGGGTTCGATTCTCAGCACCACATAAATGTAAAATAAAGATATTGTGTCCACCTAAAAAAAAAAAATTTAAAAAGCAAATACTGTGTATTTCCATTTATATGAGGTCTCTAGAGTAGTCAATTTGATAAAGACAGAAAGTAGAGCAGTGGTTGCCATGGGATGTGGGGGCGGAGGAATGGGGAGTTAATGCTCAGTGGATACAGATCTTCAATGTTGGAAGACGAAAAAAAATTGGAGATGGATGGTAGCGATGGCTATACAATGTGAATGTGCTTTATTCCATTGAGCTGCGTACTTTAAAAGTGGTTAAAATGGGCTGGGTGTCATGGTGCATGCCTATAATCCCAGCTACTTGAGAGACAGGCAAGAGGATCCCAAGTTCAACTTAGTGAGACCTTGTTTCAAAATAAAAAGGCATGACTATGATAGAGTGCCCTGGGTTTAATTCCTCCTTGGACATTCATTTTAATGTCTTTTCCTCAAGAATTTTGAGAGATGTAATGGTTATAAAACATCTCAGAAACTTTGAAGTTTCAGGTTTTATTTCAATTATGCACAGTAAGGTGTTCTTTTTAGGTCTAAATGGATGTGTAATATTTAAGTATATCCTTATTGAAAAATATCCTACTTATTTTTTTTAGGAGTTCTAAAGATTGTAGGGTTGAACTTAGGGTTATTCTACCACTGCATTTCATCCCCAGCCTTTTATTTTATTTTTAGATTTTAAAGGTCTTTCTAAGTTGCCTAGGCTGGCCTCGAATTTGAGATTCTCCTACCTCAGCCTCAAAAAGTCACTGGGACTAAAGGTGTGTGCCACCACTCTGGCTGGGTTATGGTTTTGTTTTTGTTTTTTTTTTTTTTTTTTTGGTACTGGGGATTGAACCCAGGGGTGTTTTACCACTGGGTAACATTCCCACTCCTTTTTGTTTTTTATTTTGAGGCAGGGTCTCACTAGTTGCTAAGGCTGGCCTTGAACTTGGAATCCTCCTGCTTCAGTTTCCAGAGTCTCTGGGAAAACAGGTGTGTCCTGCCATGCCCAGCTGTGGTTGTCTTTTTAAAAAGAGTTTTTACCCTGTGGATATTAATACTAAAATGTTTATAATAAAATGATACAGTAGTTGGGATTTGCTTTGAATTAATCAGGATTTGGGAGTATGGGTGAGGGCAGAGATAAAACAAGATAGAGCATGAGTTGGCAGTTGTTGAAGTTGAAGCATGAGTTCATGGAATTTCATTACACTACTCTCTGTCAATTTGTGCATTTGAATTTAATTCATAATAAACACTTTTAGAAAAAGAAAGAAACAAGGTTCAGGGAACTGACCCAGCTACCCAAATTCATAGTTTTGGGATTAATAATTAGAAATACAGCCATCCATCAATTTCAACCATCTACCTACCTATCTATAGACTTTGGGCTTTTTAAAAATTTTTGAGTATTTTAAAATTTTTAGGTGATGGAATTAAGGAAAAGGCTTAAAATGAGACAGAGGCAAGATATACAAAATGCATATGTTAAGTTTCTGTACATTTACTAGAGATGTATCATGAATTTGTCCATTAACTTCTTGCCTTTATACAGGAGGATATACTCAGTTTTATGAATCATAGCATTATTTGTAAATCTGGCTATCAAGTGTCCTATCATATTACCCATGTAAATAGCTGTACCTTAAGATCCATTGATGAGGTATAGGAAAATAGAGGGAAAGAAAAAGTAACTGTTTTGAGCATCTGTGATCTGTCAAGTGTTGTGCTAGATGCTCATACATATGTCTTTAGCCTTTATAAACCTTGCTCTACTAATAATGATTTTTCTTTGCATTGGCTTGGCTTTAGAATGTCTTTTTAAAACTTTGTCTCTAAATTCTTGGCATTTGCACATCCCTTATGTGCTTACTGTATTTCCTTGCACACGCTCGAACACACATACACCTATGTATTCTAACATTAGTACATTTAAATAACTATTATTATCAAACAATAAACAATTTATAATGAATTTTCTCTATAGAGAGTAATGCAAATTGAGCACATTCTCTATATTTTCAACTTCTATTTTAGTATGTCCTAATCTGATCATCAGTTCTGTTCCCTAACCTTCTTTTGCTCTGGCATTCCTTGCCTAGAGACAGTAAGACCTGTCCAGTTGTCTAAGGCAGAAACTAAGACAATTGGATTACATTTCTGACACCTTCTTCTAATCTTGTCCTCCCCCATAACCTGGTGTCTCTCATTAGAACTTCTATCCATCTTCATGAGTCCCATGCCCAGTTGAATACCAGCATTTTCACCTGACTGTTGCAACTGTGCCTCCTGTACCCAGATCTGTCACCCTCCTTTCCTTTTTGCACAACAGCCAAACTGATTTTCCAAAGCACAAGACCTATAGTTCCTCTGCTTTGATGCTTTCAATGAAGCAGTCTGCAAGCTCTTTAGACTGTGACTCACATAAGAAGTAAATTTAACATCACCACCCAACAAGTATATATGTATAAACAAACTTTGCATTTTTCTATTCAGTCTTATCCTATTCTATTATGATCTCTTTTGTTGAAAAAGTAGTGCTGGCAGAAACCCAATAAAAGTGATTTCAGAGCTAACTAATAGATGAGAGCTTAGTGGGAAAAACTTTGCTTTTTAGGATTTTTTACCTCTGCAGTGAGCATGATGGAGCTTCTCATGCTCTGCTCCCTGCTCTTCTTGGTAGCCCTGTCATGTCCCCTGTAATTTGATGCCCCCTCTTCTGAACCTCTTAGTGTCCCAGGGCAATACTCTTCTTCTTTTCCTTTGTCCCTACTCTCTACACTCCACACCCCCTCTAGCAGGTTAATCCTTCCAGTGCCAGCTTTAATGTCACTTCCTGCAGGAGGTGTAACCCTAGTGATATTTAAATAAAGTGTTTGTTATATACTGGTGACCATGCTAAGTCCCTGTCATGAATTATCTCATTTAAAATAAAGAGAGCCAGTGCTCAATCTTGTTTGTTAAATGATTTAATGTCACCTCATGCCTCTGCACTTGTTTAGGACTGGAAAGGTGTGCATTTAATCTTCTTTCTACTAAAATCTCTACAGTACTCAGAAGCCCCTTCTCAGATTGGCTGCTGCTATGAGCATTTGTCTTTACATGTCCACTGGGCCTCTGGCCATCAGGGCATCCATGAGTACAATAGCAGGAGAGAGGTAACCATTTCTTCAGACTTGAGAGCAAAGTACAGTCTACACCCATCATCTGGGAGCCTCAGGATGGAAATGCAGTCAGACATTACCATCTACCTCAGTATTTTATGTTATTATTTCTGTTTTCATTGATGGCCATTTTTTAAGGTCTAGTTTAATCTCTCATGTCCTATTGTTAGAAGTGTATTGAATCAGATCATAAATGTTATGTAGTCATGAAAAATGAAACATTTTTATAATCTGAATAAGGGTCACAATACCAAGTCAAAGGATGTTAACCACAGTACATGACCAGAAAATAAATTGTATGAAACCCAACAAATCCATCTTATTTTGTAGTAAGCAAATTAAAGCTGTAAAACTCCCGGGGAAAGAGAATGACATGGGTAAACACTTTCAATTTCAGGTGGTTATTTCTATTTACACAGAGAAATGACCCACAGCAGGTAAATAGTCCTTCAAAGGGTGTTGTCAGGTAAAAATAGCCAAATGTTCTCAAAGTGAGTTGCTCTGTAGTAACACCAAATCCAGTCTCAGCTATGTTTTCAGACACATGTGGAAGGGCCTGATGAATTCTATTCTGATTGGTCATCTGGTGCTGTTCTAACAATGTATGTTCTTGAATAAGAAAATAAAATAGGCCGCACGGCCCCCATTGGTCACAGTAAATGTAATTTCCAATATAAAAGCATTAGTATTTTTTTAAGTGATACTGTTTACATATGAGTTTCTAAACTGTTAGCTAATTTCCAAAAATTAATAATCACTCAGGAACACATAATTTGTTAGTCCTCCTCTTTAGAATATATGAATGTTACAATGAATTAAAATTGTAATGTTGTCACATTATAACTTAATTTCATATTATCTATTTTTACTTGTTCATAATTCTGTGAATCAACAGTAAAAGGAATGACAGAAGCTAGAATGAAATGGGTTGGATAAGTAGTTAGGGAACTGAATGTTAGTCCATATTCTGCTTTTGAACATCTCATGGCCATAAGCATATCCTTTGACCTGTTGGGTACCAGGTGACTGATCAACAAAATGATCAGACACCTGGTACCCAACAGGTCAAAGGATATGCTTACGATATGGTCATTTACTGTTTTTACATATATTTTTATTGGTGCATTATAGTTACATATAGTGGCAGAATTTGTTATTACATATTTGTACATGCACACAATTTAGCTATATAATATGGCCAATACCATCCCCAGTATTTCTCCTCTCCCTCCCTCCATCCCTTCCTCTGGTCCCTTTCCTCTATTCTACTGATCTCCCTTCAATTTTCATGAGGTGCCCCCCACTACCTTTTTTCCCCCTTTTCCTTGCTAGCTTCCACATGTGAGAGAAAACATACAACCCTTGACCTTTTGAGTTTGATTTATTTCACTTAATATAATGTTCTCAAGTTCTATCCATTTTCTTGCAGATGATGTAATTTCATTCTTCTTTATGGCTGAATAAAACTCCATTGTGTATATGCACCACATGTTCTTTATCCATTCATCTTTTCAAAGGGATCTTCTATGATTCTAAATTAATATTAAATGAGACCCTCATCACATATCAGTGGGAAAATCCTTTGTCAATTTAAATAAATTTAAAGATGGTTTTGATTCATTTTTTTTCCAGATTTCTTCCATATAGGAGATTTGGAATTTCTAAAGTTCTTAAGACACTTCAAAAAAGGAATAAAATAAAAATTACCAAAATATCATCTGTTGAATTAGTAATATCCATGTCTCTATTAATGCAATGAATTTACAGATATATTTATTGAATCCATGATTTATAGTAAGAGTAAAAACATTTATTTATATGCTCTGTATCTTAGCTACTAAGTCTCAGAAATGGAGTTTCTGTTCATCAGTTACATCCTGATCTGTGAGAACAAGAAAGTTTGAACAGTTGGTATCAGGGAATCAGTTAAAGTGAATCTAATTGTATCCTATCAACTTACAGACTAATCCACTTTTTAAAAAAAATTCTCACTGAAATGCAGTGTAATGCAGAAAATTGTACATAAGTGTACATTTGATGTATTTTCACCAACTGAACATAACTGTGTAATCAATATCCTAATCAAGAGACACACTAATATCCCAGTAGCCTCCTGCCCCACCATGCTCTCTCCCCAGAGATCTTCTGTCTTCTAACAACATAATTTAGTTGTACTTATTTTTGTACTTTGCATAAGTGGAATCTTATTATCCTGTTTTGTGTTTTTTTTTTCGTTCAATATTCTCTCTGTCTATAGTGTTGAGCATAGCCACACATCATTCTTCTCAAGGATGTATGATATTCCATTATGTGACTATCCTACATTTATCTCTTCTACTTTTTGGCTGTTATGAATAATATTATGTACATTCTTCTATCTTTTGATGAATATACATACCATTTAATCCACTGGGGAGACTTTCGTTCTAATGTTGCCTTTTGTACTATTCTGGCATACAGATCCCTCATCTGTGAGAATATTGAGTAGAAATTCATATATATCAAAAGTCATGGATTAATTTAAGCTCAAGCCAGCCTATCTTTTCTTGGTCTCTCTTCCCACAACAAACATACCCATTAAATGAACAGAGTACACTTCTTCTGTGTAAGAAGCCACAAAACAAAGTTGCAAAACACAGGATCCTTAACCTACTTAGAGTTGGAAAGTGTGGTTTGTTTTTGCTTTTGAGCAGTAGATCGTGAATGGTGAGTGCTAAAGGTCATTTCATTCTTTAAGTAAGACTAAGTCTCAGATGCACCAGATTTTCCCTGTTTTTTTTTTTCCTGACATATCACACACAGTGAGTTGACAGAAGTCAGATCATGAAATAACTCATCCCCCAAATCCAGTCACTAACTTTTATTTACTTCTTATAGGATAAAATATCCCCTTTACTTCCCTAAAATATGCAGTTGTGATGCGCGTGGGCAGATATTTCAAGAGGAAAATGCCTGCTGTCTCCAGAGACTGGATAAATGCCTACCCATTTTCAGATACTCCCCCCTCCACATGCTTCCAAGTTTTTTTTTAACTCTTTAGACCACATACCACAATAAATTATCAGAAGATTTAAGTTCGTAAATTACTCTTGCAGACAGTATTTCATTTGTTTATCTCAGCAACTCTGAGGTGGGCAAGAAAGATTGTTTTATTGAAAACATCATATTCCAATTTGTAGAGCCCCTTCCCCTTTAACTGATGTGATGGTGGATTATTTATGACTTTTGTAGCTGAAATTTCCAAACTGCTTCCATCTCCCTTCAGCTCACAATGCTCCTCTTCATCATCCCTGTCTTGCAACCTGATGTCCTTGGCACAAGGGTGAGGCAGGTAGTAGAATACTGCCCTAAGCTCTTTAGTGCTTGGAGCACCTGCAGATTCTCCTTTTAATTTTATTTCTTAGCTAGTGAGCACTTAATCCTTTTGATGGGACTCTGTTAGAAGGTATTGGTCCAGGCACTGGCTTATCATGTGGCATCACTGGCTAATCCAAGCCCTCAGCTATTTCTCTGTGTTACAGGCCAGAGTTCAGATCACAAGACCACACGGAGCTGAAGCTCCCCAGGGAGAAAGGTGCTGGTTACTCACAGTTCCTCTGCCTTCCTTGCACATCCATATATCCAAGGCCTGCAAAGATGCCAAGCACACGTGTTGCTTGGTCTTAAGGCATGTAGATTTTTGCACCATATTCAAATCAGGTGACTAAGACCACAGGAACTTAGACAGAACGATTCTTTTAAAAAGCCATATTGCACAGCCACTCTGCCGCCCTTTGATGTGTAGATGCTCTAACATGTGATCAATCTACATATTCCCTCCCCCTCCCACAGAAATATCATTTGATCTAAGATCCTCTCATCTTAAATATATTTCCCCAGTGTGCAGCTTTCAGTATTCCAGAGATCAAATATTCTTATTTAGACTGTAACACAGAACAATATTAATGAAAATCGCCTCCTCCCATCAGCAGCCATGAGCTGGGCTTTCCCACTGTCCTTGTGGATAGCTTCCTAGGGCTGCCAGCACTGTCAATACTGTAATTCACCATTATTGGAAGAATGACAGTTTTATATAAGCACTTTCTTCCTCCATCATGCTGGCATTCACATTGGCTATTACAAATTATGAAGCATACCAGATTTCTTCTTCCAAAATAACTTAAAATTGGGAGAAATCCTGTGGTATATGTTTTTATTTCTTAAAATTCTCTGCTGACTCATTTCCCCTTCATAACTGAGCTAGTTTTCACCAATACCTTTAATTACACCAGTTCTTTTTAATAAAGCTCATTTTTATTGACTTGCTCTCTACTTAATGAATTCTTCGTGGTCAAGTGAGAGCTTACTGACATGGCTGTTAAAATGACCCTGTGTTACAGCTGAAAGTGGGCTGCATCTTTCTACTTCCCTTTGTCTATTTGTAGTGTGTGTTTCTTGGAATTTCTTTATATCGAACCAAATCTACTGAAATCTTTTCTCTCTTAATATATGAGCTGGCCTTACTTTATGAAAATCTTTCACATACTGAAGAATATTCTAAATGGCACTTAAAGAAACCTCAAGGAGAATCTTTTTGTAAAACTCATAATTTTATTTTATATTATGAGTAATTATTCCCTAATTTATCTATATATTTGCTTTCACTGATGGTTTTCTAATCATATGCATTCATAGCTGAACACACAGGACAAAAGAAAGCATATATTTTACTGAAAGATAAGCTAGCAAAGACATTTTTTTAGAACTTTGGCCTGGTTTATCCATCTGATGTGAAGCCAAATTTTCATCTACCTTTGATAGACCTCCCCCAATCCTTTTCTGCCTCTCCCCACTCCTCTCCTCTGTTCTTGTGTGTAATTCACAGTTATATCTCTGTGCTAGTAATTAGTCCATTAGCGGCACTATTTTGATTGGGTGTTGCCCAACTGGATAGCTTTTTATGAAGCTTTATTTTAAACCCAGTGTCATCTCTTCTTAGCACATCAGGTTTTCTTCTCATGTTTTGACAGATCTATCCTTCCCCACCCAATTCTAGTACACCACCACCCTGTTCTATCACACCACATGCTGATTAAAGGCAAATCCATTCTGCATTCCCTTACTGTACCTCCACTCCTGGATTTTGTTAAGAGGGTTAGCCCTTAGCTGAAACAATGTAGATATGTGACATCTGACAAATTCCATGTGAGGTCCCCTAATCTATAAACTCTCTCCCACTGGCTCTGTCCTACAGCAGCACCCACAAACATACACATATAACCAGCCATGGAACTTTGCATTCCAGCATCATAGGAATACAAGTATTATAAGAGAATACTGATACGCCCTGATCTTAGCTTGAATTTCTTTCTTCCTTCCTTCCTTTTTTTTTAATTGTAGAAGTAATAACCAAGAATAGTAACTTATTGGGGAAAAGATAAAGAAAACCCATAGAAATGGAGCCTACCCTAAAATAGCATTCGGGAGTACTGAATTAGAGGAGCTGAAAACCATGAGGGTTTGAGGGTGGAGGATGGAGTAAGAAGAAAATGGTGACAATAGATAATACAAAAGGGAGACTCCAAGCAACAACACAAGGTAACTCACCCTCCTACTCAGTTTTGCTGGAAACCAGCCTGTGTATTATTATTGCTAGAAATTAGTGGGGGTTTCTCTTAGGGGGCTTTTCATGCCACTATCTCTATTAATTTTAATTTACTATCTAATTATATTCATCACCCCACACCTACTGTTTAGCTATATTTGTCTCAGGCTGCCTTCCTTCTGTCTATTATACATATGCCATTGCTACTGGATATGGAGTACTTGGCCTAAGTTAACTAATGCAAAATTTTCTAACTCCCTTCTACCTTCGGGCCAAACAAAAATAAACCCAAACTGGTAGTGATTTTCCCAGAATACCTCGCAATAGGGGCTATCTGCCTAGCAGCTGCTGAAAAACTGACTAACAACCCCAAATGTAGTGATTTGGAAACAAACTTGAACTTATTAATGAAAAAGAAAGTTGATCTTCACAACACCCTTGTAAACAGAAAGCATTATATTCACTATTTAAGGAGAAACTAAGGTTCAGAAATGCTAAGTGGTTTGCCCAGTCATAGAACCTATACATTTTGAGAGGCCTAAAAGCAGGACTAAAACACACACACACACACACACAACGCATATATAGAATGCAATAAAAATTTTTAAATATTTTTTTAAATTTTAAATGTTTTTGTTGCATTATAATTATACATAGCAGTGGGATTCATTATGCCATATTCATATATGCACATAACATAATTTGATCAATCTCTTTTCTAGTATCTTATCACTCACTTCCTCCCTCCCCTGATCTGCTTGCTCTACTCTGCTGGTCTCCCTTCTTTTATTATTATTATTATTATTATTTCAATTAATACATTACGACTTTATATACACACACACATATACATATTTGGGATTTGTTGTGATATATTTATATATAGACAGCATAATTTGGTAGATTTCATTCCCTAATACTCCCCCATACTCTCCCCTCCTCTCTCTTTCTTGATTCCTTTCCTCTATTCTGTTGAGATCCCCCTTTTTTTATTCATAAAAGCAGAACTTATGGTTTCAAATGAGGCAACCAGGCTCCTCCCACTTCTGGATGCTGCCTGTTGGTCAACTTTAAAGAAAAATAATAATATATCTGTATATTTAGAAGTCACATCAGTTGAAAATTCACTCAAAATCTGCTCAACTACTTCCCATTTGTTCAGGTTTTCAGTTTTGTTCATCAAGCAGCCTTGCTTTGATTCCAGCCTTAATCTGACTCTTCCCAGGTGCCTCTGTTCAGATGTTTTTTGAATTCTTGCCCAGTAGAAGCAGTCACTTGCTAATCTATTTTTCACCCTGTTGTCCTCAGCCAACATTCCTTTCCTTCCTTGAGCTGACCATGGAGAATCCCTGCAGCAGCACTAGCCCCAGCCTGTCTTCTGTCAACTACTGTATGTGGTTGTTTCAGTCATTTCCATGTTATGCCAAATAGGCCTCTTTCCAAGTCTGTATCGTCTTCTTACCTTCCAAACCTTTTCTGTCTCCCATCCAAACTCTCTCCCTAAGAGGAGTCAGAGTAAACGGGCACACCCTTTTATCATAGCAAGTCTATTGAGTTTGGAGGAGAGAGTGGGAGGTGTGGCTTTTTTGTGCAATCCTACCATTATTTCAATTTAGGGACAGGTCATTCATCTCCATCCCTTTGTTTTCCTACCTGTAAAGGGGGATAAATGAGGGTTGGGGTTGTGGCTGAGCAGTAGAGCACTCACCTAGCCCTGGGTTCGATCCTCAGCATCATATAAAAATAAGTAAATAAAATAGAGGTTTTGTGTCCAACTACAACTAAAAAAAAATATTTAAAAAGTGGGGGGAACAAATCATACCTTTCCCACTCCACCCATAGAAAGACATTATGAAGAGAATTAATCAATTTTTCACTCCTTTTTTTTAAAATTGGTGCATTGTAACTATACAAAATAGTGGCATTCATTTGGTATATTTATATATGCATATAACATAATTTGGTCAATTTTGTTCCGCCATACCTTTTAACCCCTTTCTCTCTCCTCTTCTCCTCCACCCCCATCTCCATCTTTTACTCTAGTGGTTTTATTTTTTCTTTATGAAAATCCCTTTTTTCTCCCTATCTTCTACAAATGAAAAAAATCATGACCCTTGACTTTCTTAATCTAGCTTGTTTCTCTTAACAAGTCCTCCAGTTCCATTCATTTTTCTGCAAATGACATAATTTCATTCTTCTTTTATGACTTTTATACTCCTGTGTATATACACAACATTTTCTGTATCCATTCAGCTGTTGACTGGCACCTGGACTGATTTCATAATTTGGCTGTTGTGAACTGCGCTGCTATAAACATGGGTATGCGTGTATCACTGGACTGTGCTGAATTTAGAGTACTACCAATTTTTAATTCAACTAACTTATAGTGGGTATCTACCATAGAACAGACATAGTTATTGAGCTTGGAGAAACAAAGATTAGAAGGCATGACATCTACCCCAAGTCCATTGGCAGCAATAGAGTTGCAAACAGAAGATTTTAGTTTATGGAAAATGCTAGAAGAAAAGTGCATATATTCTATAGGAGCTCAATCTGGAAGTTCAAAAGAGGCTTCTTGAGGAGTTTATACCTGAGCCTTGAAACACAAACAAGATAAAAGGAAAGGAGGGACCATTCAGGTAAGGGAAAGCACCAACAGAGCAAAGGTATATAAGGAAGACTTGGGAATGATAGGAGGGGCCAGAGCTGTGGGCGATAACCCACAGCCTGAGCCTCTGGAGGGCGGGTCACACCACAGTCACCTCTTCACCCCTGGCATCGAGCAAAACGCCTGGCAACAGGAAGGCACCTTGATGACATGATGAATGAGTGGAGGGCTTACCAGAGGCCACCCAGCACCTATAACACAAAGTAGAAGCTGGCCAGGGCACCAAGTGAAACAGATACGACGAATGGATGAGGAGGGAGTGAGAGGTGGGAAGGCCAGGGTGGCTCCATGGAGGAGAGCCTTTGAAAGAGGCCTTCAAGAAAATCTCTGGTGAGATTTACCGAAGGGGCTTCTTTTTTCCCCCTTTTCTGTGTCACATTCTTCCATTCACCAACCTCTTGACACTGGCTTAAGTTTCCCTCCACCCCCTTTTTCTTCCTGGCTTCCTTCCTGGATTATTTCTTTCATCCTGCCACGAAACCTTCATCCTCTCTAATAAGCCAGAGGGAAGAAAGGCGTTGCTCAAGCCCTTTCACCTCTCCTCTAGAGGAATTTTATTACAAAGACCAGGGATATAATAGCAAAATCATTTTTTTTTTGAAGACTCAGAGCTTCAGTGAAAAGGAGGAAGAGCACACATTTTCTAGCCATGTTAAAATGAAAAGAACGTGAGGGCTGGAGGTGTCATCCAGTGGCAGAGCACTTGCCCAGCATATGCAAGGGCCTGGATTCAATCCTCAACACCAAAAAAAAAAAATTAATAGAACATGAAATTAATAAAGATGATTGGTGACTTCATGAGTCTGAAACACCCAGAAAAATTGTTATGAGACCAGATGATGGTATTTTGGTTTAGAGTAATGGATTGCTCATCAGGTTTGTGAAGTCCAGAAGTGTGCAAAGTCTAAAATGCAAGAATGCATACCGAGTGTGTGATGATTTGGCTGAGATGAAGATGAGAGCCTTCAGGCAGAGCCCTGTGACAGCATTCATTGTCTTTAAATGCAGGGATGAAAAGTAGGCAGCAATAAAGTGAACAACAAGGGAAAGGGAATATCAGGTCCCATGTGGTGTAATTAAGCAAAACACACACATACATACATGTGTGCACATGTGTTTGCAAGGTTCACAACCAAGCAAGGCTATGATGGATATACAGAATTATTGCTGTACAGTGTTGGCACAATAAACTCAAAGTGGTCAGTCCTAGGGAAGGATAGAAGGAGTTTTAAAATGTTGTCCTGCAAAAGCCAAAAGGGGTTTGCAGCTACCCAAACTTAGTTTGAAAGAGATAATTAGTTCAAAAAAAATGAATAAGAAATAAAATACTAAAAGCATTCCAATAATTCTACTAACAAAGATAATAGAACTAGCATGCATTCTAGTCAGAAACATTCTTTCTAAATGTAAAAGTTAGGCAAGGAGGATGGGCTATATTTTATGGTTGGAAACTATGGTTAAAAAGGTCATTAAACACTTAATACAATATTATTACATGTGTTGGAAAACAGTAAATATGTGACCAAAAAGAAACTGAGATGTTTATTGTGTTTTTTTGAAGTGTTGAAAATGGAAAAGGATGCCCCAGTGCTGTTTGGCCACACTGCCCCAGCTGCAGGGAAAGGAAGGGATCGCAGCTGTTCATGCGTGTGGCCAGGGTGGGCTCCTCTCTCTTCCACCTGACTTCTCTCTTTTTCGAGTCTCTGCTCTTTGATGAGCAAGGCTGTGTAAAAATTCAAAAGGAAAATAAATATTTTTCTAGCAAGAGTAGAAAGCATCATGTTGATATTTACACTTCCACCGATTTTGGTTTCTCTCAGAAATTATGCTGAGAAAATAGTAGCATCTCCAACAAGCGATGATCTCACTTTAGCTGTATTTTCTTGACATGATGTCACAAAAACAAATCCACACCTCTAAAATTTCTTACAAAGAGTAGATCTTTTATTATTCTGAAAGAGATCATTCTTATTTACAGGTTGATGATATGACTTCATTTAACTTCCTGACTTCCTTTCTAAGTATGTTATTACAAGCCGTTTTCAACTTGGGTTTCTTTTTTTTTTTTTCCATGTTTTCTTTGATTCTTCTGTTTCCATTTTTTTTAATGCTCTGTTTTTAAAAGTTTCCTTGCATTTCCTGAAACCCTTAGTGTTTCAAGAGAAACATTGAGCTATTTAGACAGCAGTTTTGTGTGTGTTTGTGTGTGCGCGCACGTGTGTGTGTGTGTGTGTGTGTGTGTGTGTGTGTGTGTGTGTGTGAATCCAATGCTGCTGGGAACAAATGTTGCATTGTATATTATACGGAGCTGCCTCCTTCCTTCTTGAACAGAGCACCTGGTGTTACTGGTTTCAAAGAATATTTCAAGATTGGCAGTTGGAGTCTCTTCATAGAAGTGTAACAGCGCTTCCCAGAAAGCTTGAAAAATGATATGCAAAGTGAAGGAGAATAGAGAATAGGTGTCACCCTCTAAAAGAACAGTAAGCAGCCCAAGGACCTTCATTCAGAGAGGATTCCAGGAGAAAATGGAGACTTCTGAGAAACAGCTTTACAGCTTCACGTGAGCTTAGAAGTTTGAACAGCCTCTCAAAACAGTTCTGCCTAATCTGCCTGTCACCCTGTTTCTTATGAGCTTGTGTGCAAATGGACAAAACAAAGTAAAACAAAAACCACAAAACAGAGCCTTCTGCTTCAGGCAACATCTCAGAAAAGTTTCATTCAAAAGCCAGAAATTGTAACAAATGTTCAGGCAACTTGTTAAGTGTGGTCTTAAAAAACTCAACTCTTTATCAAAAGGAAAAAAATATATAGGTGACTTAAAGATGTTTCATAACAAATCTGGCTTTTAATGGAAAGGGTCGTGATGCTCCACTTTGAAGTCTTGGCTTCATAGCCACGAAGGCCTATTTCCTCTTATATACACACATACAGGTTGGTGAACCTTTGTGGAAGGTTAAAATGAAAAATGCCCAGAGTCAATCCATGAGACTTAAGGTACTTGCCTTATTTTATGCTACATCCTTTGTAGCTGCTCGCTGAGCAGAAATCATTTTGCAAAAGTCAAAACTTTTATTCATCCCAGATATGGAGTAAATCAGGACCAGGGGAAATTACCTTCTTAAAAGTTAGTTTCACAAATGAAGTAGATATCCCAACTCCTTTTTCTAAACACTTCCACAAAACTAAGTCTTAAAATCTTGGACTACAAATCAAAAAGTAAACTTTTACCAAAGTCATGGTAAGAATATCACAGTAAGGCATTCACCACTTAGAAAGACCTAGAAAACTGAAATGTGAACATTTGTTTTGTGTCATGAACTTACATAATAATCAGGGTGACTTGTTTTTCAATGGATTTTCTTATAATGCAATATAGTTATGAGCAAGTCCTCAGAAATTCACACAAAGCCCTTTTAATCTTCAGAATGGCATTCATGAGAAGAAATAAACATGAGGAATCCAAATTTTTATACAGCATTGTTATAAAAGTCATTTTAATTTGCATTTCGTCAGCTTAAGGCAAGTTAGAAGAGATTTAAAAATGAGAGGGGGGATAGTAGGGGATAGGAAAGGTAGCAGAATACAACAATTACTAATAGGGTATTATGTAAAATTGTGGATGTGTAACCGACGTGATTCTGCAATCTGCATTTGGGGTAAAATTGGGAGTTCATAACCCACTTCAATCTAATGTATGAAATATGATATGTCAAGAGCTTTGTAATGTTGTGAACAACCAATAAAAAAAATAAAAATGAACCAGTAAGAGTCTAGCACATACATATTGCCATACATAAAGGTCTGTGGCCATTTTCATTTTCTAAGATTGGCATATTGCTTTAGTAATGTACAAAGTAAGATAAAACTAGACAGTATTTCTCTTATCACTCTCTAGTAAGTATCATGTGAGTAAATAGCTTGTCCATGTCAGCCAGGCAGAAGTCAAACCCCAGGTATATCAGACTTCTCTATTTTAGCTCAGCAAATGCTGGTCAGGTCAGAGTAGACAGGAAGGCAGGAACTGGAAGGAAGAAAAAGGAACTTCCCAATGCCTCACTGTGACTGCCTTCGAGTTTGTTATATATTGTGCCAAAACATTTTCAGAGGCAACTTCTTCACCATTACTGGCAATTCAGTCTGCAATCCCATAGTCTTTACTACCAGGTCAGTTTTTTTTGTATATACTCCATTTGCACTCAAATAAATTGGACATTTTTTAAATACTAGTATCATAAAATTTCATAATAAATCAGGCTTAGACTAAAAACACTTAGATTCCAAACTCCTACCATGTAGGTGAGTCTTGAAGTTCATGGATACAGTAGGAATAAGGAAAAACATTTACAGATTTTTTTTGTTAGATTTAAAATACTTTGTCATTTACTGGTAGATGTGGGCAAAAAAAATTGTTATAAATGGAGGAGTAATGAGAGAAAAAAATTGGGAGGAGATGAAACTGGATGAAGCAGGGAAAATGGACTGACAGAAAGCAAAGGCTACAGCAGAATTGCTGGGAACCACAGAACTGCTGGGTGTGGCCGTGGCTGGTGGAGCACCAGGCAAGAAGTTCTAGGAGACTGGTCCAGTTCCATCCCTGCAGGCTCTTGAGTTTGAGTTCCCCTACATTCCAACCATGGGTGAAAGCCTGTAGCTACATCGCTGCCAGACTTCTGCTTCTTCCCACCTCATTCTCCCTCCTACAGCCTCCACCCTCCTCCCACATGCTGCCTGCCATGCTTGTGCCCATGCAGTCTGTTGACCTTGTTGGCTATACCAGCATGATGTGACGGAAGTGGTACCTCTCCTTAGCATATGGATGCATTTGCAAATACATAGAAGATATGGTGTGTAGCCCCCAGAGTTACCCCATATTTGCCATATTTGTTTTAACTCTATGAATTTTGTGATTTGTCTTCTGAACCACAGGGATGTCTTCAGCTGTTTATTCAATAGGATGTGATTAGATGTCAATCCCTGTATTCCTCTTCTGATGCTTACCTTCCACCTAACTACTTACTAAAATAAAGCTGGAATAAGTGTTACTCCTTTAGCACTTGCCAGGAAATAAGGAAATGGCCTGTTTAGTGTTTTTCTTCCCTCTAGCCTCATGAGCTGTTTGTGCCTTTGTGCAATAGTGAGAGCCATTCCTATGGTAAATACTTTACATGCATTATGTCATTTCAGGAGACCCAGAGAGGAAAAGCAACTTAGCCAAAGTCTCCCAGCCAAATTCCAGTTCAGATTGGTCTAACTCCATACCCTATATAATCACCAACTCCCTGAGACATATCAAAGAATCTGGGACCCAATTACTCTAGGAATGTTTGGTGAGCTCAACTGAAAAAAGGAAAAGAGTTAGGAGGAAGGGAGAGTGGCAAGCACACCCCCAAAACTGAAGCTTCTTGCTACATTATAGTCTCTTAAACCTAAGCTGGTTCTAGTGCAAACAGCTAAATTGTTTGGAATGAGTTGCAATTCAGAAGCCATTGAAAGTGGTGTGTGACCAACATATCCTAAGATGATAATAGGACAATCCTAGTGCTCCTTAAAACCTCAGTTTGAAAAATATAAAAATAAAGCTGTGTATAGAACCTGGCACTGAATAATCATGGCTCTCATTCTGGGAGCAACTGAGGCTTCTGTTGTAACCAAAGCTGAGACCTCCTAAGCCCCTAGGGAATCTACAAGCTGCCTTATGTCTGAAGATCATGAATGGAAATGTACTTAGAGCCTTGGTGGAAGACAGAGATCATCCCTTCACTTCAGCGTTTTCCTCAAAAGCCCTTTGTAATTATTATTTAGCTTTCCTTAACCATGATGGCTTACTCACATCAGTCTCCATGCTGGATGTCATCGAATGTGCTGAAACTCATTCACAACTTCTCTCATCCCCTGAAGTAATTTAGCATATGTGTTAAACAAGAATGAAGACCCCCCCCAAGAATTAATTTCACAATTTTGCTCTCAAATCATGTTTCTCTTCTAATGTGGAACAGATGACCTCCCTCAAATTACCTTACTCAAAAGAACAACAACAACAGTCCCGACACTTTTCCCATTTTCTTTTGGTTCTTGTTTGGTTAAATACAGAGTCAATAACTACTCCACAGCATCAAAGGGAATGAGAGTTGATTGCCAGCCTCAGAACTTGTCAGGTACCTCAGGCTAAGGCATTGAGAATCTTAAGACAAAGATATAAAAGTTGAATTGAGTTGGGGTTGGGGTTGGCAGCCACTGCAGGGTAGAGGATGAGGGTGAAGTGAGATGTGCCAGACTGGAGGTACGGTCTAATGGAAGGAGAACGATCCAATTAAGCACTGCCCTAGATTCCTCCCGAAGCTGTCCTCTGGTCTCCATTGTGTATTCATTGCTGGGCTGGGGAGGCAGGAGGCCTCAAGAGTCAAAGGGAGCTATGCCTGATAGGAGCTGCTCCTTCCAGAGACAGAGCCTGCATTGAGCAGATGAAGATGAGAGCCAAGGATAAGTATTCTTGAAATATGTTTTGGAAATTCCTGTTGAATGCATATATTCGGCAGCATACCAGGCCCCTTAGTAACAGCCCGTCGGGTGTTGTGACAACAGTGTGGGTGTGATGACAGCAGCATGTGTGGGATGTGGCAATATGTGGGGGCAGAGCTGCATGAGTCCAAGGTTCGGTTTAGATTTCAATGGGAGCTCTGCACATGGTAGGGCTGCTGTTTGAGGTCTTTACAGAGAGGATCATCTTAATAGGAGCCGACTTCTCGTAGGAGGCCCAGTTTCCTGACAGAAAGGAAGGTAAAAGCACTGTTTCAGAAACTGGAACACTTCTCAGCTATTTAAAGTTGTCACTTTAAAAAACTCTGGACTTTCAAGGTGGCTCTTAGGATGAATTTAGGGGTTCCTGATTGCTAAATGGAAAATGCATTCTCTAAAGCTGTTTCTATAAATGGAAAAGTATGACTTTTGCATAAATATAAATAATAAAACATCAGAAATAATGCATATACTCTATATTTGTTTGGAATTAGTTTTTCATAGGAGGTGAGGAGCTTGGCATCTCTTCTAGAATATGCACTGTCAAAGGAAAAGCATCCTATATGTGCCACTAGTCTTTCCAATTCTATCCCTGCATTTGCCATAGTAATATAAAAACCTTGCCAGGTTAACATTAAATCAGCAGTTGTTAATCATTGGAGAAAAATGAACTTAGGAAACTTCTTTAAAACAAAAACTTGAAAGTCAAAAATTTAATTATTTTCACCAAAGTAGGCTTTCATTCAATGAAATAATTTTATTAAATTATTTAGTCATTATAAGGAGCTGGAGTAATTAGAGTGTTTTATAATGCACTGTTGTTTTCCATGAAACTCTAGTGTGGCCCTGTTCCCTGGCCACAGGAATGTAAGAACTTCTTGGCAAATACCCTGACTAGGATCGGGTGGGATGATGTATAATTAATGTCAAGTGTTATTGCCCTTCTCCAATGCCATCCACCCACTGACCAGCATCAACTTCTTCCTGTTCTCTCTGTATTCATAGCTTGGTTTACACCACTTTGGTGTTGAATATATCTAGATAAAATTCTACTTTCCCCTTTGGAGAATATACATGACAAGAACCAAGTTCATGTAACAAGGAGTAAATTTCTTATTTCTTTGTTATGTAGGTTCAGAATGAGCCATCATTTTAATAAAATAATAGTTAAGTTAGTAAGGTTTTTTTTTTTAATAACATTCTATAGCAACTTAGGAAATCTTTTTGTTGGTGGTGGTATTTTTTTGTTTGTTTTGTTTTTGTTTTTAACTTTCTCCTTGAGCCTGGCTTGACAGGTATCAGGAAAGACTATCTGGAAACATAGTAAGACAGCAGGTTCTTTTTCTTATTATTAAGTCCAAGAAACTGATAAAGCAAAAAAAAAGGCATTTGTACATTAAAAAGAAGGAAAAAATTCTATTTCCTGAATATTCTGAAACAATATTAAACTGGACTCAAAGTAGAAACTATGAGTTTCAAGTACATTATCATGAAGCTGAATTGTTTAATGAGGAAAAGTTGTACTTGAAATTCCAAGTTAGTCCTGGGAATGATTTTATTTTATGGAGGTAAAGCTCAGAATTTTAATTAAATAGTAGTTCTTTATGTGAGGTTCCTGCGAAGAAAATTTAGAAGTCAAATTTAGGAATGAAATTGGAGGGTAGATCTTAATGGAGGTGATACTTAACAGGTTGGTATTAGTGTGCCCTTGTATGCCCTTACTGGTTGTTAAAATATGAAATTTCTAGATATCATTGGCAAATAGCTATGGCCTTAAATGCTTGGTAACCCCCACCAACCCCCTGACTGCCCAATGCCCTCTTCTGAAACCCAGCTACTACCAGGTAACATCCAGTGCAGCATAGGTTATCAAAGGCCTTTCCCCAGCCCAAAGTACCATTGTTCAGCTTGGTCAGGGCCCATGCCCTACCTGTTGTTCAGTGTGTTGTATGTCATACTATCCTAGTGGAAATGACATAAATGAATAAAAACAGCTAAACTGAGGGGACCTCAAAACTGAGAGGAAAGCCATACAAATACAGATATTACACCAAAGAGAAAACTAAGAGTGATATTTAAAAACTAAATTGGATAAAAAGCCTTGGAGTCATCGAAATATGAGAAAAGATAAAAGTCACTACATAGTTTTTCTCAGCCTTTTGCTTTGCCGATTCATGAGTCTGCAAGAATTTTTTTCCTCCCCCATCCTTTATTTTGGCCACATACTCTTTTGTACCAAATTACTTAATCTGGAAAGTATAAAGTGAAATTCTTTTATAATTACATTACATTACAAAGGGAAATGTAAGAGGTTGCCCAAGCGTGAATTGCTCATTGGAGATGAAGACACTACTGCATGTTTAAGAGTCACGGCTGACTGGGGGCTTCCTGGAGTCCACAAGGCACCAACGACAGGATTCCACTTTTTGAACTTGGAACTTGGACAACAACCTCCAGTCTGTTGTATTATTGATTGGCATTTATATAGTAATACTGGAAGATAAATGCTGTTTTGAGTTGTTGAGTTTTCTTACTGTGAAAAAGTCTCTTTAAGATCCTTGCCTTCTTTGATTGGAAAACAGTCATCAGACTGCATAGTGAACATCTTTGTACCTTTCAATGTGCTTGATGAGCAAGAAAAGGCCAAAGAGAATTGTGAGAAAAATCTTAGTTTATGGCTATAATGTACCCTGAGGAAAAATCTTAGCACTTCAAAGAGTTTCCAATGCAAATTAAAGAAAGATGTCAGAGCTAAGAGAATGTCATTAGTAAGTCTAAGTAGCAATACATTTGTAACATCTGAGGAACCAAAAATTTGGGAGCATTAAGACCTTCATTCATTTGGCAAGTGTTCTACGGTACACCATGTGTGATTCACTACTAAATAAAATATTCTGTATAACTCCTTCAATTTGAGTTTAGCACCCACCTGTACTGTTTCCATTTAAGAATGGATGCCCAAATGTGTCTATGTATGATTTTTTTCTATACTTAAAAAACAAAAAGCTTTTGAGGGTTGAGGCTGTGGCTCGGTGGTAGAGTGCTTGCTTAGCATGCACTAAAACCTGTGTTTGATCCCCAGCACTGCCCAAACAAACAAACGTAAGTATCATATTAGGGGAAGAAAAAGGTCTGTGACTGTATAAATATGGACTTTATCATCAGGGATGGTAGGAAGAGAATAATCATCTGGTAAGATGGAATGGAATGGGAACTGCAAGACTCCCTGAATGTGGGCTGCATGCTCATTCTGCTGAATAACCAGGGCTGCTCTGCCCCTTCCTTTCATGCCCCTTTCTTTCCTCCTACCTGCAAATCCTTCCTCTTTCATGTGCACATTTCCTCTTTTCTTTACTTCCTCCTATTGTGCACTTAGGAAGCATTCAAAAGATCCCGGTCTGAATGAATGATTGATAACTCTGGGCAGATTTCAGTTATTCTTTCTCCATGTAACGCAAGATGAGAGGTTTCATTTCTTACCCTGGGTTAATTTAGGCTCACCTATTTTAGATACGATCTATTTAAAGTCTTTTATATCACCAACTGTGATCTGTTTTAAATAGTCCATACTATAAATTTTAGATTTGCCCTTTTGTGCCTAATCTTATGTGGTATGTTTATTTATGTCCCCATTTAACTTCTGGGTTTTAATTTGACTATTCTAGTGGCAGTACAATTGCAATACATGCTGTTCCCAGATCTGAAGGGTATTTGTCTTACTACTGAGCCTAAGTCTGCCCATTAGATTGATTTGTGCCAGTACATGGATTCCCTTTTGACTTGGACCTATACATTGAACCCATATTTTAGACTCTTAAAAACAACAGATGGACTTGGCTGACAAACACTGTACCTCAGTTTATCTATCTATCTATCTATCTATCTATCTATCTTCTTGTCCAATATTTAATGAATACCCATAAGGTTTCAGGTTCTGTGTTGAGGCTAGAGGTACAATACCCCTTGACCTTGAGTAGCTTATGGCCAGGTAAGGTACAGAGACATAGTTCAATATATTATCAGTGCAATAAAAACCTATAACAGATATAAAGGCAAAGTATTTTCGAAGCACTAGGGATAAAACAACTCACTCAAGTAATTTGAGTAGCATTTAAGAGAGGGAATAGTTCATCTGAATCTTAAATAACAGGTCATGGGTTTTTAGGCAAAGACCAGAGGGAAGCACCTTCTAGATGGAGGGATTGGCCTAAGCAAAGCCACAGAGCACTTCCTGAGCCTGTCTGCAGGTTCTGTGAAGGTACTGGATTAGTCTGCTCTGGCCTGCTCTGAACTGAGGCTGTCTCAGAGCCACTTGGGACATTTCCCACTCTCCAGGCCAAGAGAGGCCTGGTTTAAGAGAAGTCAGTATCTATTGTGGCTGGAGTGAGTCTCCAAGGCTCTTTACCCTAACCACCTGGGCTCTTCACCCTAGCCACATGGCCCTGAGTTTGACCAGAGACCAAACTTTTTCACTTCCCAGATCAATGCCACCACCTTTCCTTCCTGAAGCTTTGCAAAAGTAAACTTTCCACCAGTAAACAGTGTATCTCACTGGATGTAGTGGTGCACACCTGTAATCCAAGTTGCTCAGGATGGAAAGTTAGAGGTCAGCCTGGGCAACTTAGTGAGGACATGTCCCCCCCTATTAAAAAAATAGAGAAGAAAAAGAAAGAGAAATAAAAGGGCTGGGGGTGTAGCTCGGTTGTGGAGTGCTTCCCTAACAATCATGAGGCCCTGAGTTCGATCCCCAGTACTGTAAAACAACAACAACAAATAGCGCATCTTAGAGCCAGCCTAAGCAAAGCAGTCAGTAGGCTTCGTGACCTGCACCTTTCTAGAAGATAGGATCCAGATGGGCTTTCTGCCTGCAGCAAGGCATGTTTGGTGATTTTGCACATGGTAGAATTCCACAGTGTCATACTGCAAACACTGAGTAGAATGAACTGGCTAAATATTTCCATCACCAGTAGAGGCTCAATCCTACCTCTAAGCATGAGCTGGCTTAGAGAGCCCACCAAAACTACCCTTCTTCCAATCTGGGGGGAACCACTCTGCATGCTCCAGAGCCATGGGTGGCTCCCAGCACCAACAATCACAGACTTATGTAGTCAGCAGCTCTCAAGGGGTGTCATTGTCCCCTGGAGTGCACAGTCCCACTGCTGGCCTTACTCTAATGTTATTTAAGCAACTATCTGTGTGCATTAACACATAGGCTGAACATCTGTAACCTCCATAGCTCAGTAAGCTGAAATAATATTGAATCGCCTTTGAAAGAATGTCTTGTAGTCTTTTCCTTACCTAGTATTCTTATTCTTCTCTCTTTAGAAACAAGAAGATGTTAAATGCCATTGAAATATAAGATTTCATCATGGACTATTATTGCTATTGTTAGGTTGAAGATGAGGGTGGATAGATAAGTGATATGCATGTAGCATTGGGGAAAATTGATTCAGGACTCTTTCCTATGGATCCTAATTTTCACTGCCCTTCTCTGTTGCCACCATTAACTCAGGGTGTGATAAATATCCCTCAATACAAGTACAAACAAATCACAAAAAGCATTTAAATCCACTTAATCCATGTTTAGTAATTTTTGTCAAGAAGCAGAAGTCAATATGTGAGGTGTAGGTGCATCCATTAAACATTTTTAAAATTAGGTTATATCTACAAATGAAATAGGCAATCAAATAATCTAATAAGAAATATTATTCTTCAGGTTTCCACAGTTTTTACATTTGCTCAGTGGGTGTTATAACACAATTATTATTTAAAGTTTTGGTCTGTGTAATGAAATGCAACTTTATGAATGTGTAGCATTTGAAAGCTAACAGAGTGCCCCAATAAGTGCTAAATGTAGCTGCTTAGTCTGGTGAACAGAATTCTTATTTCAGAGTTTGCTCTGTTGAGAAACAATGTTTTTAAAAATATTTTTAGTTGTAGGTGGACATAATACCTTTTTATTTATTTTTATGTGGTGCTGAGGATTGAACCCAGTACCTCACACATGCAAGGCAAGCAATCTACTATTATTGATCCATAACCCCAAGCTGAGAAACAATTTTAATAACCTTTATTTCATAGATAATTGTTCATTTAGGGTAACTCATTTTTAAATAGTCTAGTATTCTGGATTTTTTCTCTAAGAAATATATTTAGAATTAGGTGGTCTTGAACAAAAGGAAGACAGCATTTAGTGAGTGCCCATTTGTTTCCTGGCTACACAGATGTGCATCCAAGTGAAAGCACAAAGCTCAGCCCTCTGGAACGGAGTCAGTTCCAGAACTGGCATCCACACAAGAGAGAGCAGCCTGGAAGCTCTGACCCTTACCTAGGACATTTGCCTTCTTAAAACAACAATAACACATGCTTATTCAGTAGCTTCATATCTTTTATAAAAAGATGTTATTTGTGTTACCAAGCCAGATTTTTTATTTCTTGCTGGAATAAACATGAAAAAAAAAAAAAGTCAGGGCTGAGAATGTGGCTCAGTGATAGAGCACTTGCCTATCATATGTGAGGCTCTGGATTAAATTCCAGCACCATGAAGAAAGAAAAAAAAAAAAACCCTACCTACCCTGAGAATTAATTTCCTCTTTAAAAAAAAAAAAAAGTTTCTCCTTCTGATTTCTAAAAAGAGCTATCCATTTTCAAACTGGTTTAACTACTCCCGCCTCAAAGCACCCAAGCATCTGTGCCAATTTTTGCCAGTTTGGTTTGGGTAGCAAAGTCCCTCTTGATTTTTCCCAGACAGACCTCAGAATCTGAAGAGTATGTTTTTTGAATATATTTGCACTTTGGGTGTAAAATATAAATGATAGAATATAAAAGACAGGAATATGAGATAAGAAATGGGGATACATGGTTAAGTAGACACAGGAAAAACAGTTTTTACATTCTGACTCAGAAATGAATGTTTGAGATTAATAATTGCCAGCAATGGCTCATAAATATATAATATTTTATATGCTACTCCAGGTGAATTTTGCCTCTATGGAAACATTCTTTTCCTTTTTCAATAATTGCTAGCCTCTTTTTAAAAATCACAGGTGTTTTTTTAATTTACTTTTTTGCTTTGTAATTACATTTTAAAGGTGAGATTTTAAGATTGCATTTTTAGCAAAGAAACCTGCAGCTGTGAGTCTTATCTTCCAGAATTATTCCTGCTCTTTTGAAATTTTTCTTTAAAGATATTGAGTTAGAGTCACTTACTAACCACAAATACAAAATGCATTAGGTTTTAACAGCAGATCTAAATTAAAAACTCAGTAACGTGGAACAAATGAACCCCTTAGTTCATTTCCAAATGAAAACCCCACTTACGTTTTATTGTTTCTAAACCTTTCTTACTGCAAACCATCAATCCACTAACTTCCTTCTGGTTTGTTCAAGCTTTGAACTGTACCTTTATGGTGCTATAAATTAGCATGTCACCGAGCTACATTGTAATTTGCATTAATTTCTATAGAGTTGGAGTTGTCTGGGAAGACATCTTTACAGTACTTCAAATTCACTCAGAAAAAGAATGCCTAACTAAAAGATGTAAAACATAAATTTAAAAAAGATGTTCTGGCTTTTATCTTGAGATGGAAAATAAAAGTGGTCAAAGTTATGTTTGCTGTTCTGTGATCCAGAACTAACTTTCTACTACTTTAGTCCTGTTGTTTTGGGCAAACATCTCAGCAGCAGGAAGTAGAGAGAAGAGCAATCTTGCTCTCACCCACCTGAAGACAAGGGACCATTTCAAAGATATGGTTACAAGGGAAATGATCAGGGTCATAAAATTGTCAACGAAATGCACTGTCTGTAAGCTTTCTGTGGGATACCTGGCAAGAAAAATCCAAAGGCCAGAGCTGAGAAAGGACAGGGCCTCCTCCTGATCCTGGTTTGGACTGGACCAGGCAAATCTCAAAGGAGTGGCCTTGATCAGGTGCTGCAGTAGCCTTTGTGAGGTGCCTCAGAGTGAGTGTCCAGGAGCTCTGTCCTCTGTCACCGAACCTGCTATCGTGATAGAGTAGGAGAGGGGTTAGAGAAGAGGCAATGGATCATTTGAGGAGGCTCTTGAAGGGGGAAAAAAAAACAAAAACCATAACTGCTCTTTTGTGAAACTGAATCTCTAGAGAGTGAGCCTTCTGCATACATCAGGGAGCTGTTTGTTCACTGTGGCACCTATCTGTCAGAGTAACCATGTCTGCTCCTTGCTGGCTCATTCCCTACTCCCAGCTCCTTGCTTTCATTGCCCGCCTTGCCCTCTCCAGGCTGTATCCTGCAGAAGCTGATCCTTCAGTGGAATTTGTTTTCCAAACTTTAAAAACAAAATTACTGGGAGGGTAAAAGAAAACCAAAGCCTTCAGTCCTTGGGCGTCATGCCACCAAACTCCTTTAACTCCAGCCCTGGGTTTTTGTGTCCCTTTGAAATAGACACGGTTTGGGCTGAACCTGCACTTCCTAGCATCTGGAGAAGAGGAGGAAGAATATACTATTTTTAAAAGGAACTTTCTGGAAAGTGTACAAGACCTGATAATTAAAAAAATAAAAGCCAAACCCTCAGCTGCACAAACAGCCCTTGTTCTCTTCCAGCAAAGGTCTGTCAGGAGTGCCCACCTTCCTCTCTCTGAGAAGAGCAATTAAGGAGACCAGGAAGCATCGCTGAGTTGGTCTGTTTTCTAGCAACCTCTTCAGTCCCCTCCTTTGATCTAGCTGTGAGTGGGAAGGGGGAGCTAACTCAACCTGCTTCAGGCCTGCAGCCCGATTTGTAGGCACTGTGTTAGCGAAGAGTTCTCTCTTTCTTAACGTATTTTTTTGAATCAGAGTGTACACATCTGTCTTTATACCCAGCCGCTTTTCTGGCCCCAAACAAGTTCTCTGTGAATTTCCCCAACGGAGCTCAGTGGGATCTCTGTCAGCTGCAAGATTTATGTCATCTTGTCCAGTCCTGAGAACTGTTCCTTCAGCTCCTCACATCTGGATCTAATTGGAAAGACATTAAATGCACTGGAAAGGCATATTTCAGGGCAGTTCTTTATAGACAACCCTATTATAAAGGAGCTGACGGCTGTAGGTTCAAGTGGGATGAGCCAAGACAACGTCTCAGAAAATGGAAAGCACAAAATTATGAAAGAGCTGCTGGGAATGAGAAGGCACTGTTCATGGATTACATTTATTTGGTTGCTTTGGGAGGGAAATGGGGCAAGATGTCTGCCAAGTGCTTAAGACACACTAAAAAAAAAAAAAATCTTGCAGTTGGTCTAATAACTACACTTCTAATATATTTCCAGTATTTCTATTACACATTAATTCAGGTCGAGCATCCCTGATCCAAAAATGAGAAACTCAAAATATTATGAGCACCTAATCTAAATTTCAGATTTTGGATTTTTGAATCAGGGATGCTCAATACATGAAGTCTACGAAAATATTCCAAAATCAAAAAACTTCAGAAATCTGAAATACTTCTGGTCCCAAGCACTTTGGATAAGAGGTGCTCCACAGGTACATAGAAAAATGTCAGCTTTTTTCATCTAAATTCATAGAGCCCCTAGATCCATGCACTCACAATTGAACCCCTTGGGGTAGTGAGGATATCATTTATTTCTTCATTACCCCCTTGCCTCTGGGAGCCTTGTCTGGGACTGTGTGACTTGAAAGGGATTTGGACCGCCACACAACCCTGCTGTAAAGGGGCTGCTGCCTTCTGTGTTCACAGAAGGGACTGGGTGGGCCCGGTCCATGTTGGGACCACACAGAGCTCCTCATCCAGATTGTGCAGGAGGTGGTGAGGAATGCCAACACTACCTCCTTCTCAACATCCCACCCAGTCAGCTTTCCTGGGCTCCCTGCGTCCAGAGAGAGTGAACCCAGCAAAAATAGTTGTAACAGCAAGAGGAGGTCAGCAGTGCACCAGCTACTGAAAGATGGAGGCCTGTTCCCTTCCACCTGCCTCCTGGGTGCCCTGCTACCAGGCAGATGGTGCCTTCCAAAACACAGATCTGAGCAGGGTACTTTCCAGTCCCCTTCCCTTCCTGGCCCTGGTGACACTGCCACTCTCCTAGTCTCTTAATCTGCTGTTACCCATAACTTATTACACCACTATGGAAAAATAATTTGGCATATCTATCAAATTTTTATATTTGTTTTGAATGTATCTGTAAAAGGTTTATGTTACAGACTATCCACTGCAGCTTTATTTGTTAAAGCTAGACATAATCTACATGTCTATTACTAGGAAATTGATTAAATATGTTATGGTACAGTTATATAGTGAAATAAGATGTTTCTATGACAAAGAATGAGATAGAACTATTTATGATGCCAAGAAAAGATGTCCAAGGTAGTATTGTTACATGAGAAAAAGCAAGTTGCAGAAAAATGAGCATGTGATTTCATCTAGGGAAAAAATACAAAGTTCATATATATGTATACAAGAATATAATAAATACAATACATGGAAAGTATTCTAACACCCAAATGTTAATAGTAGTAACTTCTGTTATGTGGGATTAGAATTCATTGAAGGGAAAGACAATATGGGGGATTTTTCTTTACCGTCTAAATATTTTAAAAAGTTTTACCATGGGAATTGTTCATTTTAAGATAAAAATACTATTTTCCAAAATTAGTTTTAATTTTGGTTTTGTATTTAATTTTTAATATCTTTTTAGTTGTAGGTGGACACAATACCTTTATTTTATTTATATTTAGTGCTGAGGATCAAACCGAGTGCCTCACATATGCTAGGTGAACATTCTACTGCTGAGCCACAATCCTATCTCCTTATATTTAATTTTTATTATTTATTTATTTATTTTTATTTTTTGGTACCAGGGATTCAACCCAGGGGTGTTTAATCACTGGGTCACATTCCCAGCCCCTTTTTATATTTTATTTAGAGATAGGATCTCACTGAGTTGCTTAGGGCCTCACTAAGTTGCTGAGGCTGGCTTTGAACTAGCAATCCTCCTGCCTCAACCTCCTAAGTCACTGGGATTACAGGCATGTACCATCATGCCTGGCTAATTTTATTTTTATTATTATAGGTGCACACAAAGTTGGGGGGAAAAAAGGTCCATAGAGGTACTGTGTACTCTGTACGCAGTCTCCTTTCTGCTGCCCCTGTATACTCTCACCCTCACTCTACTGCCCATGCTCCCAGCCCTCAGCAACCAACAATCTATTCTCTACCTCTGTGCTTTTGTCATCTCAGAATGTTTTATACATGGAATCGTGTAGTGTGTGACTTTTTGAGATTGGACTTTTTTTTTTTTTTTCACTTAACCTAATGCCCTTGAAGTTGCTCCAGGTTGTTGTGTGCATTGATAGTTCATTTATAGTCGATGGTGAACATAGTATTTTGTGGAACAATTCACCTATTCTGGTATATTTTAATTGCTTCCAGTGTTTTATTATTACAGATAAAGTTACCGTAACATTTGCATTAGACATAAACCCCTGTTAGTCTGGGATAAATGTGATACTTGGTTAGTTTATGTTTATAGTTTTTTTTTTTTAATGAAAAACTGTTTTTCAGGATGGCTAAACTGTTTTACATTCTCATCAGAAATCGATGAGAGACCACTTTCTCTGGGACTTCTCCAGCATTTAGTGATGTTATGACTTTTTATTTTGGCTGTCTTGAGAGATGTGACACTGTGGTCTCAATGGCAGTGAGTGATGTTGAGCATCTTTTTTTGTGTTGACTTGCCATTCCAAAATCCTCATAAGTGACATGTCTCTTCACGTCCTTTGCCATTTTCTAATTGGATTATGTGATTTTTGCTATTGAGTTTTTGAGAGTTCTTAATGTATTCTAGATACTAGTCCTCTATTAGATATGTGGTCTGCAAACATTTTTGCCCAGTTGTAGCTTGTCTTTTTCGTCTTATTCCAGATTGTTTCACAGAGCAAAAGTAGGTAGTTTTGATATCATCTATTTCATCAGTTTTTCTTTTGTTTTTAAAAAGTGAATGAGGTTGTTTGCTGCCTCACTCTCTTGCTTAAGATTCATCTTAGCCCAGCCTGCTTGTAAACTGTGATGAACCCTGAAGAAACTTTTGTTTCTCCTGAATATTCACACAGGGTTGTTTTTTATGAAGTTATAGTTCAACTAACTCAGCTATAAATTCTGACTTCTTTCTCAGTTGATAAGGAAGTCTGGTTAAATTTTGGTTCTTTTTATTCTTGAAGTTGGGGTTCACTAAAAACCCTCCACCTGTCCTTGGTCTCCCAGGACCCCAGCCTTCACTTCCCCTGCCATGGGAGCCCCTGTGGAAGCAAAAGTGCTATGACTTTCTCCTTGTAAGGCTTCTCCTTACATAAAAACATGGTGGGAATTAATAAAGTAGGTGCTCACTGTTGACTTGTGGTCTCTCTGTCCTGAAGGTGTCATCACAGGAGGCAATTTTGAGGAAGATTTGTGCATTTCTTGGCAATATGAGAGTGTAGAACACGAGTTGTAACACCTCCAGGTCACCCAGCTGGGCTATGAGAACCAGGCAGCCATGTCCACCCACTCATGGAGCATCAACTACATGCCAGTGTTAGTGCTACAGACATGAACCAATTAAGACTAATCTGTGCCCTATTCTAGGGACTTAACAGGTAGACAGACATGCAGATTTATCATAAGGGAGCACAATGCCCTGGTACCACTCTTGATAAAGACTGATTATTCTCATCTCCTTTCTTGGGATTTTCCTCAGCTCATAGCTTGACTCTGTTATCCAATCTCCCATGAAGTTAAGTGTGTCCTGTCACCAGATTCTGGCCTGTGGAATGTGAGGGCTTTCTTCCTCATTCATAATTTCCTCCCATACACCATCCTTCATTTTATTTTCTCTTACATTGACTAGATGGAGAGGATTGAATGAAATGGCCCAGAGAGGGGCAAACTCAGAAGGGTCTGAATCCCTTGCTGATCAGGATCCACTGCACAGGAACTTCCAGTTGAGCTTTCCATGGACATTGAGACCCTGGAGTTTTTGTTGAGCAGTTTGTTTATCTTGACTTGTACACAGAGCACATAATTCAGTACTCCCCATACAGAAAGACTTCATAGAGGTGGTACTTGATTTCCCTTGGGGCATATCCTGCATTTCATTGTACTTTAAGTACTATTTACTTTTACAAATCAGGATATTGCCTTGTTGTTTTTGTACATTGTACATTGCATTTCAAGTACTTTAAGTACTATTTACTTTTACAAATCAGGATATTGCCTTGTTGTTTTTGATGTTTGTGCTCATTCACTAATTTTCCTCCTTTGAAATATCTTTTTACCTTCATTTGGCTAATAATACTAGCTATACAAAGCCCTAAAGTTGCATGCTGTCAAATTCCAAATAGCTTGTTGCTTTTAGAAACCACCCCTCCCTTCAGCAAATTCTTCTAGCCTTTTGATAACTTAATTCATATTCTTTCCGCATATTTATCCAACGAGGCAGCTTTTTAATTCTGGCATGGTCACCCTCCTTTCCTCCTGGGCTTTGATACTACCAGATGCTAGGGGAAAACATTTGCAATATGCCTACAATCTATTTCAATATATAATTCTATCCAATTGAATGTCAGGCATTTCTAAAGAATGCTGTTAGTTGATATAATGTCCCTTGCTCAAGTTAAGGTTTTGATTTTGAATTCATATTGGAATGCCTTGTGTTATATTTTGTCCCAAATTTCTGAAACTATCATAGATACCCTCTTCTATCTATCTTGCCTCCTTAAAAGATTAACCATCAAGAGTGGAATTTAATGTGATATCTTTAGAAAGCAAAAGAAGAAAAATATTCTGCTTTTGAAAGAGAACTACCCTCAGGCCAAAAAAAAAAAAAATCCCAACAACCCATGCCAGTTGTCATGCATGCAGCTTAAGATGGATTAGGATTCCAACATACATTCTTATACTTATAACCTTACATCTTCATTTGTAACCAAGAAATTAGAAAGCAGTGTTTGGATATATTAGAATGTATCAACCCTCTTGGAGTACTAGCAATTTCTAGAAACAATAGAATTTCTTACACAAGTATTTCACATATCTAGCCCATATCCCCCAAAGTATTCTAAGTTTCTTCTCATTTTGAAATGAAGGTAAGTGAGGGGACCACTTGTGACCCTATTATTCCAATATAAAGTAAACCTCTCTGTTTGATTATATTGTTTTAATGAAGATGTTTTGAGGAAATCAGGATACCAGATTTTCCTTTGAGATAGTTACTTACAGACTTTAAAAATTGCTTTTAATAAAATTTCTAAACATTACCAAAGTGTGGTATTATTAATGATATGCTTTTCTTCCAGTTGTAACTAGGGGGAAAAAAAGAGAGTTTACTTCTTGAAAATTCAGTGATTCTGCATTTGTGTTAATACAAAAAAGAAACCTTCTAGAACACATTTAATTAGAGTTAATTAAATTATGCTTCATTTGAAAGCCTGACATTTAGACACTACTCACTCCATCTGACTAGTTAAGTCTTTAAAATCATATGAATTGATAACTTGTGGCTTTCCATAACTGGGGAAAATAATTTGCTCTTTAATTTCCTTGGGAACTTCTAAGAATTAATAAAACTGTATATAAAGTGTGGCTTAGAGGTAACTGGATATTCTTAACCACAGGCACTATTTTAACCGTTCATTCATTCTTTCAGTCAGCTAGTGGGTATTTATTGAGGATTTACTCTTCTAGGTGCTGAGTATTCACACTGAATAAAATACACAAATTTCTGCCCTCACAGAACTTATATTCTGCCTAGAGACATAATTAATAAAGTAAGTGGTTAAGTATGTAACAGAAATTTAGAAGGAAATACAATTTTACTGAAAATCAGGCAGTTTGAGGAGATTCGGATCATCAGGCAGAAGTGGGTTGGTATGACTCCTTTAGATCCAGTGGTCATGAGGAGGTGACATTTGAGCAGAGAACAGGATTAAGCTGTGTGAAGAGCTGGAAGAGCAACCAGGAAAGTCACGTGAAAGGCCTTGAGCCTGAAAGAACTTGGGAGTTCTAAGAGCCTATAGGCTGGTGTGCTGGAACTGCATGGGCCCAGGAATGCACAGTAGGTGAGAGACTCGAGCTGGAGGTTGGGCAGAATCACACTGGGTTTTGGGACCATAAAAGGAATTTGGATAGTAGGGCACTGTGGAGCACACCTATAATCTCAGTGATTTGGGAGTCTGAAGCAGGAGAATGGCAAGTTCAAGGCTGGCCTCAGCAACTTATTTAAAATAAAATAAAAAGAGCTGGGGATGTAGCTCAGTGGTGGAGAGTCCCTGGATTCAATCTCCAGTACTAAAATTTAAAAAGAAAAGAAAAGAGAAAGAAAGGAAGGAAGGAAGGAAGGAAGGAAGGAAGGAAGAAAGAAAGAAAGAAGGTCCTTATATGCTTTTGATAGTGACCTGTTTTCATTTACATTTCAGAAATCTTACTCTGGAACTGGTGTGGTGATGCACACCATAATCACAATGACTCAATAGGCTGAAGTAGGGGGACTGTAAGTTTAAGAATGGCTTCAGCAACTTAGTGAGGCCCTAAGCAACTTAGCAAAATCAAATAAAAAGAGCTGAGGATGTGGCTGGGTACTTAAACACCCCTGGGTTCAATCCCTAGTGCCAAACAAGCAAACAGAACCTTACTATGGATATACACAAAGCACAGGCTTTAGGTAGGCATTTTAATCGTTGAGGTTTTTACTTGTCCAAACTCATATAGGCTAGTAACAGGTGGAGTCAGTCATTGATTCCCAAATGCGTTCAGCTGCAAATCCCAGGCTCTGACCTACTTTGCTTCCCTGCCTGCAGCAGGACCCAGGGAGCTGGAAATCATGCATAACACTTGCATGTAGTGGGCTGCTGTAGCGCATCCTGCTGGCTCGCAGCCACCAACTTTGCACAGATCTCCCAACTCTGTGTCCACTGAGTCACCTTAGAAGGTGAAAATCAGCCATGGAAGGGTATCAACAAATACTACAGGTCAGGATTCCTGCCCCCACCCCCCACCAGGATCAGTTAAACATTTACTAGCACTACTTGTACATGGAGGAACTGTCTGGAAGTATATAAACATCCATTGTAGAATTAAGTCCTACAGTGGAATGGCTTTCCTGATTCAGTCTTCTAAATGGAGATGCTGAGGCACAGTGTGGGCTAGATCCTTCCTCACATGACCAGTGGTGAAGCTCAGGTCCACATGTTACCCTCACCATGAGAACTCAGAGGACCATACTTACAACTTGTTAGGTAGTTCTACATGTCACTTCTTCAACAACCCTTGTCATTGTGCACACAGGCTGGGGTATAACCTGCGTGGCTGTGTGTGTACGCGAACAGGCCCAACTCTTGAGTACCAAGGAGCTGAAGATGGCAAGGCTTGCAAAGCCCGCCACCTGACAGATGGCCCCAGCAATGGGCCCCACCCAGTCTTTCCTCAGGGCCCCCTTGCCCACGAGTTTCCTTTTGGACAGTTTCCTTCTTATTTTGATCCCCAATCCTTTTGCCATAGGGCTTTCATCCTCTGGGGTTGGCGCAGGCTTTCCACAGTAAGGCACTTCCCTTCTCTACACAACAGCTTTAAGATTGCGCCCAGTGCCTGCTCTGTTCCCCATTCCTACTCACCCTCCCAGCTCCAGCATCCTGCAGGGCTTCGCACATGTTGCTTCTCTGGACCCCAAAAGTTTCTCTTACCCTAAATATCACCCCAAATGCTGCCTCTCCACAATGAGCACCCTTTCTTGGGGCTACAGTTCACTGTTCTTTCTTTGCAGCTATCATGTGTTGCAGGGCCATCACATACAGGCCATTCTCCATGCTGGGAGACACCCACAAAAAACCATGTACATTGGCATTAGTTTTGCTAGTGTCTAGCACAGCGCCTGGTTCTCAGTAGATATTTGTTGAATGAATGACAGTTCCCAGTGGGGAGTCAGGCCCCTCCCTCAAGGAAATAATGACAGACAAATGCTATGAGGGAAATAAACAGGGCTGTGATTTCCTGGGAGGAGATGTGGTCAGGGGAGGTATCCTGGAGCTAAGACCTAATGAAAGACCAGCATTGGTTGATGAGAAGGGATGGACAGAAGGACCTGAGAAGGAAGGGAGTTTGTCCCAGTAGAAGAACAGAAAGGAGCCATGAGTGAAGAGACAGTAGGACAAGGTGGAAGGAGGCCATTGAAGGACTTAGGTGGGAAGTGACATAGTCTTACTAAGGCTGCTTCAAGAGGTGTAGGGAGCTCTTCCCGCCTACTGTGGCTTGCAGGGAACCTGCAGGGGCAACTTCATGAACCTCAGCACCATAGACCCCATTTCTTCTCAGGCCTTCCCTTTGCCCAGTCATCCCAGGCAGACCCTCGTAGTCTCCTTCCTGGGTCCAGCACCAATGTAGTCTCAGGAGAGACTCTAACAGCAGACGTTTACAACTCTGTGACTTGCAGTTCCCTTTAACGGATTCATACTCATTTTTAATGGGTGCCATGACAAATGCCACAAATTGATGGCTTACAGCAACACATGTACGTTATCTTGCAGTTCTCCACGTCAGGAGTCTTGCATGGTAGCAGGTCTGTGCTCCTTTCTGGAGAAGAATCCATTTCCCAGTAAGTGATGACATAGCTCTCTGACTTTTCTCCCATAGGCCCTCTCACCACCACTACCACACTTGGGAAAGGTGCTCTAATTCTAATCATTCCTGGGATTAGATTCGATCCACCTTCATAATACAGGTGAAAAGTCTCATCTCAAAACTCCTTGCTTTAATCCCATCTGCAAAGTCCCCTTTGCCATATAAAACAGCATATTCACAGGTACCTTAGAGTAGGACATGGATACAACTGGAGGTCATTATCCCACCTACCACAGGACTCCTTGACCCTAAAAGATCAGTCAATCAAATAAAATGATGAACCATTAGGATATAGATTTAAAAACCAATTTAAAAATACATCTTTGAGACTATCAAAGAAATGTTAACATGGGTATTTAGATGTAATAATTGATTACTAATATTTTTAGGTGTGAAGATACTGAATGTTACTCTAGGGCTTGGAATTCTTAATAGCTTTTGATTAAGGTTTTATTAGGGAGAACAAGAACAATGGACTGAAAGCATTAAGAGGAATATAAAGAGAACTAGACCTAAAGGAACAGGGAGGAGAAAGGAGTATAAGAATTTTATCACTGGATGTTGAGTTCAAAAGACAGCAAAGAAAAATATATAATACAAGCTCTCATTTATTAATAACCTCTAAAGTGTTTAATAACCACTAACTTTTTATATAATCCAGTGCAGTAAGAGTTGTAGTCTCCAAATTACAGATAAAGAACAGGAGGCTGAGAGGGGCAAAGTAACTTGTTTAAGGACACATAGATGGATTGCAAGAGCTGGAATTTTAATCCAGGTCTGAAAAACTCTGTTAGCCACCTTTCCATTTCTATAACAAAATGTAATCAACTTATAAAGAGAAGGGGTTTCTTTTTGGCTCACAGTTTTGGAAATTTCAGTTCATGATGAGTAGCCCCATTGTTTTGGGCCCGTGGTGAAGGAGCACATCATGGTGGTAGCATGTGGCAGAGTAAGACTATTCACCTCATGGACAGGGAGCAAAAAAGAGAAGAAAGAGATCGAGTCCCACAGTTGCCTTTGGATACACACCCCTAATGACCTAAGGACCTACCACAAGTCCTTACATCTAAAAAGTTCTACCACTTTCTAATAATAGCATCCTGGGGACAGAGCCTTTAACACAGGCCTTTGGGGGCATTCAAGATCCAAAGTATAGCAGACTCCAAATACCAAGCCCTTTTCTCTTCCTTGTCCAGGTGACAAGGAGAGTGTATTAGTTTCCTTTTGCTGCTTTAACAAATTACTAAAGACCTTTTGACTTACCACAAATGTATTATCTTACAGTTCGGTAGGCCAGAAATCAGACAGAGGCCTCACTGAGCTAAGATTAAGGTTTTAGTAGTTCTTTCTTGGAGACTCTAGGAGAGAATCTACTTCCTTTCCATTTTTTTCCTCTACTCTTTGACGCATGGCCCCTTCCTCCATCTTCAAAATCAACAACATTATACTTGTTTGATTATTCTTCCCTGGTACATCTTTTTCTTTGACCAAAGCCAGGAAAGGTTCTCTGATTTTAAGGATTTGAGCAATTAGAGTGGACCCACCCAGATAATCCAGGCTAATCTTCCCATCTCAGCATTCATGCCTTAACCTCATCTGCAAAATCCCTTTTGCCATGTGAGGTAACATGTGGATTCTGGGAAGTAGGATATGGGCAAGTTGGTGGCGGAGAGTATTATTCTACCTTCCACAGGGAACGATGCTGCCATTATGACACTTATCTTGCCAGCACACTAGTGTGCCCAACACCTTATTGTGACAAGCCCCATTACAAAGGGGACTTTGTGTTGAATCCAAAAAAAAATTAAATACAGGGCAAAAAAGGACTTTGAGCAGCAATGACGTTGGCCAAATCGAAAGAGCCTAGTTAGAGGAAGGCATGAGAGTGGATGCTGCTGCTCAAGTGTGTTCTAAACACATTGGTGACATTCCTCAGCACAGTTAATCCTGCTTTAAATCCATCTTTGTGTTGTCGTCATGGCTGGCAGCTATATGAATTACCCATTCTAAGAGCCTGACTGCAGAAATCAAGGTGGTGGCTAAGTTTGCTCATTTTTTAAAACCAATTTTTCAAATTCTAGAGCCAATACACCTATTTTAGGAAACTATGGAAAATCTGCATGTTTCTGATCACCCACCCTCCTACTTTTTTTTTTTTCACAACCAGTCCCCCCCCCCACAACGAGTAACCATCATCTTGAGGCAGACAGTTCTTTGTTCCAAGGGCAAGTCATTTTATAAAGTACCAATTTTATGGAAATTACCTGATCTAATAGGATTGTGGGAGCTTGAATGAGAAGTTCAGGCTATAATGAAATTGTTAGAAAGCAGGGCAGCAAGTGAGTTAATTAACACTGAGTGTAATCCCTTTTTTAATTTAAAAAAAGTTACATCATTGATTCATCTGAAATGAAATAGACTACAGTGATAAAGTTTAGAAACACAAATATTTTTTTGGCTTCTCTAGTTTTATATAGAGACAGGGCATTTAATTATAGACCTTTTAAAGCAGCAAAAGGTTCTCTTAGAAACCTTAAAATTCACGTTCTTCAAGTTTACTAAAGAACGGTCTTTCGATCATTTGAGTGATTTAATATACAGTCAGTCCCAGAGACTGTTGAGATGGGAAGTTAGGAGAATCCTCCACTGCAGATGAAGATGTTTGCTTTTGAAGCCTATCATTTCCTCGTGGCAGGAGACTGATTTAATTAACTGCATACATGACCACTATGGTCATTGTGAGCTGAATCTAGCAGTTAGATCTGCTCCCAGGAAGAGATCAACATGAACAAGCACTTTAGAGAGAAAAGGCAAAACAAAACAAACCTTGAACACTTACTTAAAAAACGAAGGCCACATTCAGACGTGTATGGTTATCATTGACTTTAATAGGAACAGCCTGTCTGTTTCTGGGAATCAGGATAAGTTGGTGGGAAAAGTATGACATAGAAGCAAAGGAAATAAAAGGACTTGTTGGGCATCTTGTTCAAAGACTTCACAAAGAGCTGCTTGTCAGGAAAATGAGTTTAAAAATCACATTTTGCTAATGAAGACTGTGTCTCTCAAGAGAATGACCTAATGCTGCTACACTGTCATTACAAACTAATCCCTGAAGAAGGAAGCAGGAAGAAGAGGTACTGGTTTTAACAATTAGCACTATTTGCTAATTGCTTATCGTCAAAAGGAGAGTTCCAAATTGCAGAAATGACTGGAAAGATGCACCATTCTCTGTACACACACACACACACACACACACACACACACACACACGATCCAGGACCAACAATAGGCATGGAAAATATCTATTGGCATCGTGTTTCTGGCATCGCTATAACTACGCACCAAACAAGCAACACATGAGTCGGTGGCGACATCTGTTCTAGAACCTGTGGGGCTTCATTCACAAAGCAGTTGTAAAATCTTTGGGGGACAAAAATATTTCCATATCACTATGCAGATGCTTTCCTCTAAGGGAAACACACACACATATACAAAATGGATAAGTTTCAGGGCTGAAAAGACAGGATAAAAACAGGACATGTCATCCACTTATTTAAAATATGTCTTTAATTTTTGTCCCAAACAAATCTTCATTGATTGTTTTGGCTATGTGTTGTCTTTTCTTTTTAAAATCATAGAGCACATTAGTTGTCATAGGCTGAAGTCTAAGACTGAGGTTGGTAGGCTGCGGTGACATACAAATGGATGCCGAGTATGTTTGTTTTGGTTTGCTAGGAAAACACTGGAAATGAAATCATTGAGTTGTCTATTTGTTTATAGCCAAAGACTTATGGAGGGTTCTGGGTACTTATGTTAGTGTATCTTTGAAATTCTCTAATCCACAGTGAGTGGGAAGTTACACAACTTGGGTTCAGCATCATCCAGGATGTTCCTCATTAGAGAACCCAGATTTGCCTTCTTCCCACGACTCCCCAAGTTTAGTTTACATTCATCACACAGCAAATTGTCCATGCTGAAGGGTGAACTGCAGGCAGTGCGACCTGAACATCTTGTTATCTATTTACCTTCTCAGTAAATAGACAATTAAGAACTTGCCTCTTAAGCAGGATTCCAAGTATATCTTCCCAAATGAGAGCTCTTTGATTTCCCCCTCTTTCCAAAGTGTCCTTTAATACTATGTAGCAGATTTATAATATGTTTGGAATTTTTTAAAGCAGCTGGCCTCTAGTAAGTTAACAATTTATTCAGTTGGAATAGTTTAAACATGAGGACTTTGTTGATTTTACCATCTTCTGGACAATTTTGGAGGAGTATTGTAAAACACTTCTGTAGACTGTTAAATTTTAGCATTTATTCATAAAGCCACTGCATTATCCATTGTTCTTTGAAATAATTGATCTGATAGAAAAGGCTCTTTTGCTTGTTTGACCTCAGTACATAATTGGGTCTTGCTAAATGTACTGTGGCTTTTTCAGGCATTTTGCATCTTTCTATTGTTGTGAGCATTTTGCTGTAGAAAGAGAAGCCAACCTATCTCTTGTGGAATTCTTTAATTGGTAAATGTCCTTTCCCGGAAAATAGTGGGTGATGAATTGAGAACGAAGGTGGGAGGAGCGCCCCGGATTCCTCAGTTGTGCTCTTGGCAAGCGGAGGAGGAAGCAGCTCCGAGAATGTTCTCTTAGTACCTGCAAGAGGAGCCACAAAGGTCTGCAGCCCTGTCCATCTCTGCTTTCCCAAGCAGTTTGGGCTCATGGCTGACTGTACATCATAGTCAAACCCTTTATTCTCTTTGTCCATTTCACTTCTGCAATCCTGGACCTCCTCTTCTTTTTTAAAATTTATTATTATTATTATTATTATTGTTGCTGCTGCTGTTGTTGTTGTTGTTGTTGTTATTATTATTATTATTATTATTATTATTATTATTATTATTATTATTTGGGGTACTGGGAATTGAACCACGGGGCTCTTAACCACTGAACCACATCTTCATCACTTTTATATATTTCATTTAGAGATATGGTCTCGCTGAGTTGCTTAGGGCCTCACTAAGTTGCTGAGGCTAAGCTTGAACTCATGATCCTCCTGCCTCAGCCTCCCAACCAGAGTCATTGGGATTACAGGCATGCACCACTATGCTGGGCTCCTGGAACCTCTTCTTGCTGCAACTTCCTATACCCCACAAGCCCTGCAAAACCCTTGAACTCCTTTCTCCCTCCTGCCAGCAAGGGGAAAAGTCTTTTCAGAAAAATGGAGAAGGGAGGCAAATAAAGAAGCAAGACACATTACCTTTGGAGTGTTAAGAAGTGGAGAATTGAGTCATCTTGTTTGTGGTCCTGGCATGGTTCTAAGTGACAAAATAATTCCTGTAGTCATTTGGCATTAGCCAAAATTGTGTTACAGAAGTGCTGAGTAGAGCCTTGGAAGTCAAACCAGGGAAACTGGGAGGGGGCTGAGGGATTTCTACAAATAACTAAATCTTCAAGTAAATGGAGGAAACTTTATTAGCTTACTTCAAGTTATTATTGTGGGAAGCAGTGAATGGAGTGAGTATGGAAGAGAAACTAAGAGTGATTTTAAAATAATTTTGAAAGAAGCCATGCTGAAATTGGGCAGCCTAAATGTGAACAGCTTTAAGTTCAGAAAAAAATAAAGAGAAATGACCAAGAATATGGTTGGGGTTCAAATCTCTGCTTCTCAAGTAGATTTGTGAATTCTCTAGCCTTCTTTTTTTAATATATTTTAATATATTTTTTTTTAGTTGTAGTTGGACACAATACCTTTATTCTATTTATTTATTTTTTATGTTTTGCTGAGGATCGAACACAGTGCCTCACACATGCTAGGCAAGTGCTCTACTGTTGAGCCACAACGCCTGCCCTTCTCTGGGTTTCTGCTTCCTTATGGGCAGGACCTCCCTTGCAGGGCTGTGATAACACCTGAGGTCACGCAAGTATAGGGCCTGTGGCAGAGTGATGCTCATCAAATGATAGCTATTACTGTTTACAGAGGTTAAGATAAATTATTATCTTAGTCCTATATAAATTAGAAAGAAGTCCTTTCATACTTATAAGCCATTGTATTCCAGATTATCGGTAAGACGTGGGCTGAATGATCTCAGCAGGTAGATAAGGGAATGTTACTTGGAAGCTGTCAAGCATACCTTTGGAGGGAAGCAGTCACTCAAGAATTCTGAAAATCCGTTTATGGCATAAGTGTGAAAGAGCACACTGCCATTTCAGCCTGTAGGATGCTCTTTGAATGATGACAGTCATTTTGACAGTGCATGGGGACCAGAATGACATGATGATAAAATCATCCCAGAAATTTTGCAAGAGATAAAACATTGAACCTGCTCCCTGAGACCTGGCCTTTGTCTCAGGTGTTTGTCTCTATTTAGATGAAAAGAGTAGGTGCCATAGTTCTGGACACAATGAAGCAGGTTATTTGGTTAGTGGTATTCAGGCCACATGAGGAACCAAGTGTTCCCAATGGCAGTCTAGGTAAATGGGCTTACAATTTTAATTTAAGGTTTTAAAACATTTTGGGTTCCGGGAGTATAACTCTATAGTAGCATGATTGATGTCATAAGTTTGATCCCTAGTAACCCCCCCACCCGCAAGATACACACATATAAATATTTGATTTGGGTTGTTGATTTGGCCTCCTTGGGAATAAAACAGGACTGAGAAGCCCTGGAGCTCTCAAAAGTCTCATTCAGCAATATCACACTGCAAATTTGAATGGACTATTAATAGTTCATTTGGGAATAAATTGACCAAAATTAACATTCCCACCAATAATTCACATATTAATGTATCATAACAAAATAGCTGGTCATTTGTTCAAAATTGTTGCAACTACAAAAAGCTTTAGGTTCATGAGCCCACCCAAGAAGTTGGGAGTATTTGTGAAGATGGTCAGGCATGTATGGTCTTTGGAGCTCAGAAGCAAGTGGGCCTGACTCTTAGTGCCACATACATGTGGGAGTCAGGACACATGCTCAGGTTGATGGCACAGCCCATGAGAACATATATACTCACAGGACTGTTTTTAGCATAACTATCCCAGCATTTCAGGACTTGAAAGGGTTTCAGATGTCACCCAATCAAATCTAAACAAGAGTCAAATTCTTCTGCATTTTTTTTTTTTTTTGAGGACTATGGCCAGAGCTATTCAAATCTGGCTCTTTCAAAAGTGAATTTAATTTTTGAAAAGAACCAAATCCTCACTAAGGCCAAGTTTAATGAATAAAGTAAATGATCAAGATAAATAAATTAAAAACAAGGTTGGGCCATAAAATGACAAAACTGATTTGCTCACTTGACCTGCAAAGTGGTTCTGAAAAGTAATTCCAGCAGCACTGAGCGCAATGCCTTCCTCCCACTGCTGGTGTGGGTGCGCCTGTGAGGACAGGCAGAGAGTACAGACCAAGATCTGCAAGAACAGGCATCATATTTGACTTAGATATTCAATTTCTAAGGATTTATCGTAAAGTATTGAGATGGTTCAACAATGATTTAATGAGTAGAAAGCTCAGTGCAGTGTTCATAACAGCTTAAAAATTGGAACTTTGCTAAACGTCTAGCAGTGGGGATTGGCCAGATACAGAAAGGCATATAAAGTCAGTAGGATACTGTGCAGCGTGAAAATGCTGCTTCTGAATGTTTGTGTTGGTGTGGAAAACTGCTCGTGTTCAAGAAAAGAGCAGGTAACAAAGCAGTGTTAAGATCTGCTTCCGGTGAAGGTGAGTAGCTATGGGGAGGAGTGAGGTGCGGCATGGGATTATGAATATTTCAACTCTTTTTGCTTGTCTATATATTCTGACTTTCCTATAACAACAAAATGTTTTTAAGTGTTTTTTAGTTGTCAGTGGTTCTTTATTTTATTTATCTTTATGTGATTCTGAGAACTGAACCCAGTGCCTCACACATGCTAGGCAAGCCCTCTACCACTGAGCCACAACTCCAGCCCCACAACAAAATATTTTAAAAATAAAATGACAATAAAGGAAAACATTCAAAAGAGAGGGAGACTAATTCTGCTGTCTTGAGAGAGGAACATGGTGCACCTGTATTCATTTGCTGCTGGAACAAAGTCCACAGGCTGCAGGTCTCAAACAGCAGAAGCTTGTTGCCTCACAGTCTGGAGGCTGGGAATGTGGGATCAGGTGTTGGCAGGGTTGGTTCCTTCTGAGTGGTAGGAAGGATCTGGTCCCTGCATCTCTCCTCACTTCTGGGAATCTTTGGTGTCCTTGGTTTCTGCTGCCACATTGCAATCTCTCTTTTCTTCTTCATGCGGTGTTCTCCCTAAATGTGCATCTGTGTTCAGATTTCTGCTTTACATAAGGACGCCAGTTGCAGGGTGAGGGCCCCACCTTACTCCTGTGTGACCTCATTTTAACTAACCACATCTGCAACAACACTGTTTCCAAATAAGATCACATTCCAAGGTATTGAAGCTCAGGACTTCTGCATATGCATATGCAGGATTCAAGCCCACAGTGGTACCCAGTGAGACAGCCACACTGCTCCTGCGCCACTGTCGACCACAGTAACGTGCCACTGGCTATACAGCATGATTGAGAGTCTGGATCAAGAGCAGTGGGATGGGGACACTGACCGCCTCTCTGTAGAACTCCAGGTTCAAAGAGAATGGTGAAAACTGAGCCCAAGCACAGTCTCCTCCCTGTCCCAGGGCTCCTTGGCCAGGATTGCAGACACAGATACCTGTTTAGACTAGCACATCTGATCTGGGGGGCTCAGTTTAAAGACCTGAAAAGAATAGTAGTCTAAGAAAAGAAAACCACGTATCATTACTTTTGTTTGTATATAGAAATTGTGGCTTAAGAAACAAAACAAACACTAGACATGGTGACACAGCCTGTGATCCTAGCCATGTGGGGAGCAGGAGGATCTCAAGTTGGAGGCCAATCTGGGTGATTTTTAGCAAGATCCTACCTCAAAATGAAAAATAAGTGCTGGGGTTGTGGCTCAGTGGCAGAGCGCTTGCCTTGCACAAGTGAGGCACTGGGTTCAATCCTCAGCATCACATAAAAATGAAAAACAAAATAAAGATATTGTGTCCATGTAAAATTAAAAAATATTTTTAAAAATAAATTTTAAAAAAGGGCTGGAGACGCAGTTCAATGGAAGAGGGCCCTTGGATTTGATCCCTAGTACCACAAAACAAAACAAAAAATCCAGAAAAGCCAAGAGAAAAGATAAAAATATTAGGAGTAGACTGGTCACCATGGCACACACCTGTAAATCCCAGGGGCTCAGAATTACATATTCAGGAGGACCTCAAATTGAAAGCCAACCTAAGCAGCTTAGTGAAGCCCTGTCTCAAAATTAAAAAAAAAATTAAAAGGGCTGGGGATGTGGCTCAGTGGTTGACTGCCCCTGGGTTCAATCCCCAGTACCCTTCCCCCCAAATTGAGAGTATATTACACTAAAAACTGTATGTGAATGTTTACGGTGGTTTTATTCATAATCACCAAAACCCAGAAACAATCAAGACCCCCTTTGTAAGTGAGGGGCTACACCAACTGTGACACATCTGTGCAATGAAATAAAAGAAATGAGCTGGGAAAAGACACAGAAGGACTTTAAAATGCACATTGCTAAGTGAAAAAAAAAAAACAGTCCAAAAAAATCTGCACAGTACATGGGTCCAAGTATATGACACTTTGGAAAAAGCAAAACTGTAGAAGCAATAGAAAGATCAGTGGTTGCCAGGAGTTTGATGGGGAAGGAGGTAAAGAGGGAGAGATAAATAGGTGGAGCTCAGGATTTTTAAGGCAGTGAAACTATTCTACATATAGATACTGTGATGGTTGCTATGTGTCATTATGCATTTGTGAAAACCCATGGAATATACAGCACAAAGAGTGAATCCTAATGTAAACTGTGATTTAATTAATGATAATATATCAATGTTTACTCATCAGTTATGACAAATGTACTTTACTGCTGCAAGATGATGGTAATAAGGGAAACTGTTTAGGACAGAGAGGCAGAAGGCAGTGCATGGGAACTCTGCACACCATCTCCTCAATTGTTCCATAAACCTAAAACTGCATGAAAAAAAAAGAAGTCTATTAACTTAAAAGTGAAATCTTCCAAATAAATATCTTCTGTAAAAAGAAATGTAAAAGAAACTATGCACTTAGCTACCCAAAAGGGGCCTTTGGCAGATAAGTTTGAGAAACTGCAAGAGTTAGCTCTTTTCAAAGGCAGCTGAGAAGACACAGATGCCCAAAGTGTGAACCAGCGGGACTCTGGAGATGCAAACAGCCCCTAAGCCCACACCTACCTCAGACTCAACAAAGCCCTTCTAATGGAGCTTCCAAGATGGGGAGGGGGAGGGGAAGAGCAACCAAATTCTTATTCAAAGAAATAACAATTTGGAACACGCACAAGAGTGTCAACAAGTTATGTAGATCTTATCAGCAGTTGCATTTTTGGTGCCTCCCAGCTATCCAGCCAGGCTCCACCAGCCTGTCATCACCCATCAGCATCCCACACCTCTGGGTCTATCAACACCTCACCAGAGCTCCAAGGAGCCCAGATTCTTGCTCCTTCCCTTTCCTCTCAGGATGCCATCATAGCCTTCCACTGACTATGCATGAGAACCTGCTGTCCATTTCTGGTAATATTCTGTCACTTAATTTGGTCTTCAACATCCACAAAATTTTGAATAACAATACCTTTATGCTAGCTTTGGAAAAAGTGCTCAAGGTGGAAAAATCTGATACCTTCACATCTGAAGGAAGAGGGTGATGCATAATCTCAGTCACGTGAGGAGAAAACATGCAAAGTATTTCCTGTTTATAGGAAGTGTACATTTGCAGGTGAAATTTGCAAAATTGTGGGTAAGGGATAAGGCATAAGACTCATTGAAATTCTTTTTCCCAATCTTCCTAAAAAAGTTCTGGAAAAAAATTGTATACATACACCTATAATTTATAGTTTTAAATTATTTGTTATTATTTTCATTATATATATATTATTTATGTTATATATACATGTATATATATGTGTGTATATATAAAATAAAAATATACATGTACTTTGCTCTATGATAACTCAGCCTTTCAAATGTAATTTTGCTAAAGGATGTAAAAAGCATTTCTTTAGATTAGTGAAAACGATAGTCTATATCTCGACTTTCTTTTACAGTTACCTCTGCATTACATTAAAGTCAGTGAATGGCTCTCCTTGTTTGTTTTCATTGTAGGCAGCTTTAAGTGCCTTGAAACAATTTTCTGAACAAGGACTGGATCCAATTGATGGAGCAATGAATATTGAAAAGGGTTCTCTTGAAAAGTGAGTAAATCCTCCATTGGTATTTTTATATTTGTAATTTTCATAATGGTACAAAAGATGAGGCATAGACAATTATGATGTAAAAACATCCAGGCAAAGATATCTAAATCTTGCAAAATTATTCATTATATAATTAAAGGTAGATAAATGAAAAGCAGCATAGGTGGTCATATTCATCTTCTATAATATATCTGCAAGTTTTAATCTATGAATTAATGAATGCCTTTGGTGGAAATGTTTATGAGTTTGTTGACCCTAGAGACTTTGCAAAACTTACCAAAAAGTTTTTTTCACTTCATACTGTTGACCATCCTCTGACTAACCCACTTTCTGTGATTAAAAAATTTAAAAAACCCACTTATATTCCTGCTAAGTTGTGAACACAATAGAGAGAAAAGAAAAAGATATAGAGAGATGTCCCTCCCCTAGGCTGCACTGGTTTTTCACATTGTCATATGAAACACAGCACAACAGTGCCACAGGCCTGGGGCTTCTAGGGCTTGCAACTATAAAAATTATTTCTGGAATCCAGCTTGCAGCATTTTTATGAGACTTGTACATAAGGCTCTATCTAAGGGACTGGATTTTGGGTCTCTCCAGAGACCCAATTTATACTAAAGAAACGTAAGGCAATTACATTTACATAGTAGGATCCAAACTCTTTCAAAGCAAAAATAATAACCAGCAAGTTCTCAGAACACACACATAATATTTTTAGAATTAAAATAAAAATAGATAACCCAGGAAGTAAAAACCAGACACAATGATCCTGTAGTTAAATGAACATACCCCCAAAAAACCAAACCAAAATAACCCAGAAAAACAACAACAACAAAACTGCCAACATTTGGTCATTAATATTTAAAAGGTAAGAGCATGAGAAGAAAACATTTGGTAAACAGACGTGGCATTTTAAGTTGTCTATAGATTGGCAACCACTTATAAGCTAATTTAATCAAAACCATTTCCACATGATCTCATCAGCAGACTATCTGAACATAAATATTGTTGTTTCACTTTAAAATGTCACTTTTGTGGTGACCTTTGAATCCTATGTGCCATCTGCTAATAAACATGTCTGAAGATGTGCAACCCTGGACCTCAGCTCTTGTTAATGTATTAATCTTTTAGACAAGCCAAGCATCTGAGAGAGAAAGCGGACAATAACCAGGCGAACCCGGGCTCCATCGCTCAGGACTGCAAGAAATCAAAGTCGGCCATCTAGCAACTCCCAGAACCCACGGCTGCCACCGCATCCTTATAAACCTGTCAGCACGCATGAGGGTGTCTGAGTTCAAGGAAATGAATGACTAATACCATTATTTGAGTCTTATGTGAAGACAACACTATTCTAACACAAGAGATAATGTACATGGTACTGTTTATTCAACTGGGGAAAAATAAAACTTTGAGCATTTCCCTTGGAACTTGAGATCAGATCATAACTCTTTTGCCCAGAGGCAGCAGAAATCTGATCCTGCTACTGGAGCTTAAAATAACAATTAATGAAAAGTGTTAGAAACAGAGCTCAAGTTTTTAAATGATTAATAGAGAAGTTGGGTTTGGTTCTGTTGTTCTGATTGTTTTCTCGTGGCGCTTGTGTTCAGTTATACTCTCTCTCGTTTGAAAAAATGCTTGACCATTCGAAAACTAACCACTGACGTGCTGTGGAATGTGATGGTTGTTGTCTTCATATAGAGTCACACAGTTTCTCTTTTTATGCAGATATTTGTAATCTTCATCCTATATCAATATAAATAAGGTGCGCTACGCAAAGATGTATGCAAACAAATATGTTTTAAATCAGGTCAGATATTTGATTAAAAACATGAAATAATGCTAGGAACAAGTAGTTTCAATATATTCCAGGAATTTTAAAAAGCAAAAACAAAACAAAACCAAGCAGTTGTGGGTTTTGAGCTCCATGATACCATTAGCAATGAAGGGGGCGTCTTGCCTCTGCGCGTCATTTTCCTGGATTCCACTCTGTGTCGTGGAAACCGTGCCACCCCCATCCGTGTGTTGTAACCACTCACTGTTTGCATCAAGAGTGTCTTTATTCAATGCCTCTGGATTTGGGACAGTGAGTAGGATCAGAGTCAATGATGTACATGGCGGGGAAGGGAAAGCCTGTTGGAGAAGCTTCTAGCCAAGCCGCGTTCTGGACCAGCATGTTGGAATCCAGCGTGGGGCAAACGCAGTAAAAATTTGGTCGGTTTCTGTGTGAAGTGTTGTTATTGTTGTTCTTTCATGCCCTCACTCTTCTTTCTTAAATATCACCTCAGTGAAACCCATTGGAAAGGCCACCACCCGGCCCAGTCACCCTGCCCAGCAGAGGAATTAGCAACCGTATCTGTGAAACTGCAGAGCCGCCTCCTGGGTGACACGCGGGCCAGGTTCTGGCCAGCCAACGTCATCTCATTGTCCAGGCTTTCTCCTTATTGATTTGCAGATGTTGTGCAATGAGAAAACACTATACGGTCTAACTGCTCGACCCAACCTGACAATAGGAATATAATTATGTAAGATTTCACAAGCAAAACCACCACAAATCATGATCTGGCTGACTCACACTCGACTGGAGAATAAACAAACAGCACCATAAGGAAATAACTCCAGGGTTGTTGCTAATGACTCCCATGTGGGGAAGTCCGTCCGTCTGTCTGTCAGTACTGGGAGGGCTGGGTGCCCTTGCAGGAAGTAGGTTTTGTTACATAAAACTGGGTCCCAGTGAAAAGAACAGCACATCTATAAGGTGGAGGTTCATAGAGGTAAACTGAAATATCGTCCTGCTGCCTAACCCAAGGGCACACAGGGCCCCAAATCACTCCCATAGAAGGGGACAGGCCCTTTCTTCTACCAGGACTTGGCCACCTGAGGCTTCCACCCTCAGATGAGGTGGGGGCTACTTCAGACAGGATCACTGAAGTGGCTCCTCAGTTTAGCCAACCCAGTAAACATGTGACCTTCTGCAGAGTCACAAGGCCTGCAGGTCTGGGAGAGAGTGACGAGCCTAGGGAACAAACAAAGCTAATCGGTTCTCACGACCCAAGTATCTGAAGCGTTTAGCTGGGGCTGCCTGCCATGGAGCCCTCCTCAGTGCTGATGGGTCACTGAGCCCCCAGAGCTGTGGTGGCTGTGGGGGTGGTGGGAGTGCAGATGTGCCCAGCATCTCAAATTTAGTAATCAATTATTTCTTCAAAATCCCATGCCTTCTACTTGCTGGAAGAGCCCAGGAAGGCCTTCAGATATTTTCCCCAGAACAGCAGCACTTCCTGGGAGTCATCTGGAATTTTTTTTTTATTATTGAATTACCAATGCAAATGATGGGTGGCCTGCAGTTCCTGGCAAGGCCCTGCTGCAATGCTCTGTTCCAAAGCGCAATGTTATATATCATTAGAGGGGAAACCATTAAGTAGATTTATTGAAAGAATGTTTCTTCAGCACAAGGAGATCTTTTTGATGAAAAATGGAACTCATTATTCTTTAAAGGATACAGATTGACTTATCTCCTTTATCAATTACAGTGTCTGCTTTCAGCTTTTCTCAATCAGCGTGGGGCTTTGTAGTCACTTCCCAGTGCTGAGGCCAATGTGTTTTATGAAAAAGGTTTGTTTTTACATTTTAATTGGAAATATAATATTGCACTTTGGAACTCTGACCATCTTTTCCAGTACAACTTGCCAAAGATCAATGGTGAGACACCACCCATCAGATGGGGACAGGCATCCCAAACCTCTCCCCAGGCGACCCCTGTGACAAGTTGTCCTAGCATTCTTCTCCCAAGCAAACATTCTCAATTGTGACTTTTTTTTTTTGACAGTTTTGACCAATGTATCCACCATAAAGTAAAAATAGATGAATGAAAAAATGTGCCTTATTACACAGAGGTTTTCAGGACTCCTGGTGACTTTGGAAATGTGGTCCAGACCTGCTAGCTGCTGTTTAAATCCTGCTGCAGGTCCGGAACTGCAGAGTTTGTTTTGTACCTTTTTACTTCCAAAAGCTACTTGTTACCATTATGACCAGGAATGACAGAGAACCTAACAGTTTTGCACACAGAGCTGATAAATAATTAATGGCAAAATCATATGAATTTGTCTTTGAGACTTCCGCAGCCTAACCCACATGATATAAGCACCTGGTAATTGTATGAGAGATACACTGACTAAGTGGGCAAAGGAATGATCTATCATCCACCACAAGTTGGAGAAATGAATTTTAAGTCTCACTGCTTGCATAACAAAGAGATAGGCATTGGTGATAACATATGACACTACTGTTAATGTGATACTAGACCCTCAACCCTGAGGGTCTCCGAGGTTTTTTAATCAAAAACATGGTAAGTCAACAACAACAACAAAACACTCGCTTACTTAAGTAAATGTGGCACTTTGTGCTGTAGCACTTTGTTTGGTTTTATTTTATCTTCCCACTTCTACATTTATATTCCTTTCCTAGGTTAGCAGGTTTAATAACATTCCCCATCCCAGGTGCATCCCTATTTTCTGTAATCTCATGTGCATATCTTCATGAGGAAAGACCTTGTAATATCTGGTTCAGAGAAAAGACTTCCTTAGGCCTTAAACTGACTATTTCTGGCAGATAACCACTGAGTTCCATCTCACCTTCAGGACTTAAGTTACCTCACTGGGAGAAGCTTTCTTCTTAGGTTCTAACTTTTCAACGCAGGTAAGGGCTCCTTGGACTATATCCCCAGGACACTCTGAAATAATTAACAAAACAACTTCAATTAAAGAGTCCCCATCATTCTAGCTAGTGGGAAAGATCAAGAAGGAAATAAGCCTAGATAACCAGTAGCTTATCTTCCTATTCTTAGAGCAACATGCTATATATTCTGGAGACACTATCAAAGAAGCCACATCTACTTTCAAGGAACTTTTCTTTTAGTAGTGCATCTTGTATCACTCCCACCATACTCCAAACATCCACCGCCCCCCACCCACACATAATGGGGTTGAAAGCCCTTTAAATTTACCAACACTCAGAAAGCCAATCAACCCAATTTATTTCTCAGTGGGTCTCCCGGCCTAGTGCAGTGCCCACCTTAATACAGTACGTGCTGAATAAATGTCTGTTCAGTGGATTAACAACACAGAAAACTCTGCTGGGATGATTTTCCCCATCTAATGACATCGACAGTGACATGGACAGAGAAGTCTGGCCTTCCTCTTGCCTAGGAATAAACTTCTAGTTCTATCTCTGTTAACATGTAGACTTTCAACATCATCTTAACATCTTCAGGTTTCAGCCTTTCATTCAAAATCTGGAGTTAAAAAATATTTAGTATTATGTGGACTTTAAAAAAAAATGTGCACATATTATGAAAATAAATATAACACTTTAGTCCATTAGTGACGATTAGAGAAAGAGCCATGGTCGAGGAGTGTGGCTAGTTTAGGAACCTGTTTTCATCACAGATGTGACTTTGGCAAGGGATACGGCTCTCCTGGGCCTCAGCTTTCCCATGTATGAAATGATGGCCCCTAAGAACACGGTAGCTCTAAACTTATCTTCTATCTGCCTTGGGAGGATTGCTAGCAACACACTTATGTTCAAAGTGTGTGTCTGATAGGTGTGAAGTTTTTATCAACCACCTAGAAGGAAAATATCACTCTTATGTTAATTAGGATCCTTTCAGTTTCAAGTTCTGAGAATCAATTCAAACCAGCAATGGGAAATTTGCTAATAAGGCCAGAGGGGTATTTCACAGAACATCACGGCAAAAATTCAGGAAACACACACATATACACACACAAAACAAAACTGGAACCAGGAAGTAAAAGGCTGTGGGGAAACTAGGAAGTTCTCCCTCTCTCTTTCCTTTCTCTCTTTCTCTCTCTTCCTAAACCAGCTGCTATTTCTCAAGTGCACATACCAAAGAACATGGCTACCAATAGAACCCAAGTTTATACAATACCTGAAGGAATACTGACTTCCTTCTTTAATTTTAATCCCAGAGTTTTAGGAAGCTACCCCAACTGGTCCCTCTTGGACCAGGAGCTCTCCTCTGGCCTACATTGTACGAATATGGCTGCCCCAAGTCCATACCTAGGGAGCTCGGTGGAGCAGCCCATCTAAGAAAAGGGAATCACTGTTGGGGGAGACATCCCAATAGATACCTGCCTCCACTCCTTCTCACAGTTTTCGTGGGGCAAGGCTCATTTCAATCATGTGCTAATTTCTTTCAAGGTAGTAAACAGTGAAGCTTCAAAAACTGAATAATGTTCTTCCAAATGTCTTAGATTTGTCTCCAGCTTGTGAATGCTGTAGCACTTTGTTTGGTTTTATTTAATTTAATCCTCCAGGCCTTACTTTCAAGGATCTGATGAACCACAAAACTATCCTGAATGAGTCATAAAACTACCTTAAGTAAAAAATAAAATCTTTCCAGTGATCCCAAATTAATATATTTTAAATAAAACAGCTTCCCTTCAGCATGTACAAGTATTGAAAAAGAAAATTAGGTGATAGTGTGGCCTTCCAGCCTCCAGAGAACCAAAGGCCACTTTCCTGCTTTTGTTTTGAGAGTTATGATCCAGAAGGGACTTTTTGAGACTCGCAACTGAAGTTAGTTGGGAGAGACACAGGCAACCTTGATCTCCTTTTCTTTCAAATTTTGCTCACAAATATTCATGGGGACCCAAGGAAGGGAGGAGATTTGGTTTTGGGGGTGGAAAGAGACAGAAATTTGTACTGAAAATTGAAGTTATTAAGGAAGCCAAGCTGCCATGGGAATGAATGAAGGAATGGAAAGTTCTGGAGAAGGCTTTGATAGAGACAGACTAGGTACTCCCTGCAATAATAATATAATAATTATTATGAATAATTATGAATAATTCTTTTCAGCTTCAGGAATGAGTAAAATCTTCCATTTCTCTTGAGCCTACCACCAAAGCAGAAGGATGTCTGGCCACTGGTCCTTCCTCATTCTCTGAGTCCAGAGGAAGGAATAGGATCCTTCTTCACCCACTCAAGATGATCCATAAGCGCCAAGCTTTGGCAAAGATTGGGTCTGCATGTGAACTCCAGGGAGAACCTAGCCAATGGATTACCTCTGAACCTCTAACAGCTGAGAAAGTCTAGACCTTTTTTTGGAGGTGGGGCCTGGAACTAGAGCCGCTTCCACAGTGTGCCGGTGTCAGGCACAGGAGACATTCCGCCTTCAGCCCACCACAGCTGCTGCCTCTGCCTTGGGAGGAGAGGCAACGAGCCTGAAGTTGTCTGCTTAAACTGCTTGCCTTCTAGTTTCTGGCTGGAACCAAGTTCTAATCTCTCAATCAGCAAATACAGATTGAGTCTCCATCTTTAAATTAGTCACAGTGGGAAACCAAATGAAGCCAAAAATGAGGTCTCTACCTTTCCCAATTGGGAAGATGAAGTAGAAACAAGATATTGAGAGGGTGCAAGAAAGTGAAGAGAGATGCTCTTCAGTAGGAATTGATTTCAGCTTCTTCCACTCCCACATGCTTGAGAGATCTTAGGCCAATTATAAGAAGATCTGCCCTAAATTCCTGCTTCTCTTATATAGTGACTGGGGCTGGTCAACTATAACTAAGATGCTATAAGAATCCAATTTACATGTTTCCCTTCCTCCCTCCCTTCCTCCCTCCCTCCCTCCTTCCTTCCTTTATTTCTTTCTGTACCAGGGATCAAACCCAGTGGTGCTTAACCACTGAGCCACATTCCCAGCCCTTTTTAAAAATTTTTTTTGGGGGGTGGGTACTGGGGATTGAACTCAAAGGCACTCTGTCACTGAACCACATCCTCAGCCCTATTTTGTATTTTATTTAAAGACAGGGTCTTACCAAGTTGCTTAGGGTCTTGCTTTTTGCTGAGGCTGCCTTTGAAATCACGATCCTCCTGCCTCAGCCTCCTGAACTGCTGGGACTTTTTTTTTTTTTTTTGAAACAGGGTCTCCCTAAGTTGCTGAAGCTGGCTTTGAACATTCAATCCTCCTGCCTCAACCTCCAGAATTATTGGGATTACAGACATGAGCTTTTTTCTGGGGTAAATCCCTGTGATAGTTGTAGCCCTAGGAACCAACATCCCCTCCATGACTCCCACCTCCACCACCAGCAATGTTCCTAACTGCCAGTGTGTATTACTTCTACCCCCTTCATCAAAGAAGCAGTGTTAGGCATGGTTAAGAGTCAGGATTCCCAAGCAATACTGCCTAGGTTCCACACTTGGCCTTCCCACTATCTTCTTGTGTGTTTAGGTATCACTTCTCCAAGCCTCATTTTCCTCAACTATAAAATAAAGATGGCAATGTAATTATGGGGATTAAATAAATTAATTCTATGGATTAATACATCTAAAGTGTTTTGAACTGCATGTGGCACAGAGTAAGCACTCATAAACATGAGTTATGATTGACCAAAAGACATCAATGAATTAATCAATAAGTATTGATCAACTACTGTGTGCCAGAAACTATAATCAGGTGCTAAGAGAAAGGGGCAGAGATGAATCAAGCACAGTCTGTTCTGCATCAAGGGATTTTTTGGCTTCTTAAAGGTAATGATAAAACACATACACAAATAAATATTACCCCAAACTGAATTTTCTCAGAGATTCAGGGGAGGAAATCTACAGAAAGCTCCACGGGTCTTCTTAGATCTTAGGATCATCTTTGAGATGCTTTTTCCACAATGTCAAATATAGTGGCTCCCAATGCCTCCTCAGGCCTGGTGTGGTGAGAACGGCCCAGAGATGAGAAGGTATGTCTCACCCAGGGATTCCACATTCCCCACACACCTCCTGCTCTACCTCCTCATCTAGGGTCCTCAGGGAGCTATGGGACAATGGTAGAAAAAACTGACAGTGACCCAGGAGGATTCACAAAACCCCAGAAGTGGAGGAAACCCAAACTGATGAAGTGACTCTGAAATATCAGGCCTAAGCTAGGCTTGTTGGTTTCTGTTTCCTGGAGGGACAGAGGAAGAACTGTGAACAGTCCAGTGCCCCCTGGCCAGGGTGGGAAAGACAGTGTATGCATCCCTTTTGCTCTATGGGTTTACAAATTATGGCACCACTACAATGTTCCTACATTATTTCTCAGTAGGTCATAAAAAATTGCTTACAGTGGGATTGAAGGGATCAGGATCTGGTTGAGGGGAGTCAAGGTAGAGAGGGAGAACAGGAAGAACTGAATGTATAAAGAAGGCACATTGGATAGACAAAGGGGGATGAAGGGAAGAGAGGGGGGAGAGATAGGAAAGACAGTGGAATGAATCAGACAGAACTTTCCTATGTGCGTACCCCACCAGTGTAACTCCACATCATGTTCAACCATGAGACTGGGATCCTAATTAGAATAAGTTATACTCCATGTATGTTTAATATGTCAAAATACACTCTATTATGTATACTTAAAAAGAACAAATAAAAACATAAATATAAAAGGAGAAGAAGTAGAAGACAGACTCAGCAGGTCCTAATGACACATGGATATGGGATGGGGGGACCATCTTTAGTGGCTCCAGTGTCCTGGCTTGGGAACTGGACAAGTGACACTTCTGTCCACTCAGGTAGAGAGCACAGGGAGGCGCAGTTGGTAATGAGTTCCATTCTGGGTCTGTTGAGGCTGACGTGCACACAGAACACCCAAAGAAAGATCTTCAGTTGGTAACAGAGGATCTGGAGAGGATATTGAAGTTACAGAGAAGGTATTTGTGAGCAATAAGCCCCTGGTGGTCATCAACAAGTAACATTTAGAAGGCTGACATTCTCCAGATGAAGAACAAAAGTCCAAGGACAAACCCTTGGGAAGCCCCGACACTTATGGTCAGCTGAAGAGAGGAGGAGCGCAAGATGCAATTGGAGAAATAAGAAAAGGAAGGCTGGGAGGGCAGGATAGTCGGGAGTGACCACAGGGAGGATGTGAGTGACAAGAGAAGGTGGGAAGGGAGCCCATCAGCACGGGCATTAGGAAGTCATGGATGACCTCTGACAGTCCTGTTCAGGAAAGCAGAGGATGCAAGAAAGAGAGCTAGACAGCTGCTCAGCAAAGCCAGTGGTTTTCTAGATAGCAGATGTTCTAGGGCACTAGCTGTAAGGACTGTAAATAGGTGCGACTGTTCTAGAGCACAACAGGGCAATATGTATCCAAATATTAAGAAACAGCTTCACTGTCAGTAACTCTGTTTTCTCACTGTCCAGGGATGGTGCCTGTTCTGGTACCTGTCAGCGAGGCAGAAGAAGCCAGTGCCCTTGGGAACTCAAACACATGTAACTCTCTCATTTCAGCATCCTCCCCAGTGACCTGTAACTGGGAGTGTGTTGGCAGTCTCTGAAGGTGGTCACTGCTGATGGGCAGTGGATGCCCAACCTGTGGATGCTGACCATGGGGGTGCATTGAGATGAGGGCACTTCCAACCTGGCTAATAAGATGAATCTTGGCTCTGGTAGGCTTGAGGTCACAGCTCTGCCAGGTTTTCTTTTCTTCCTCAGCAGTATTGGGGATAGAACCCCAGGGCCCTCTACCACTGACCCACATCCTCAGCCCTTTTTGATTTTTTTTTAAATTTTGAGACAGGATCTCACTAAGTTGCTGAGCCTGTTCTTGAACTTGTGATCCTCCTGCCTCAACCTCCTGAGTAACTGGGATTAGAACTGCATTACCATGTTCAGAGCAGTTTTCATTTACCTTAGAAGAGGATGGAATCACTACCTTAAGAGAAGAGCCATGAAACAGAGGGCAGAAACTCCACTGGAAATCGGCTTGGTCTGGGCGTTCATGGCAAGAGCTGTGTAGGTTATGAGAATGGGCCTTGTGTGGACAGAGACCAGGATACGTTATCTAATCTGGAAAAGCCATAATCAAGTTATGGTGGATTAAGGAAAGTTGTAAATGATCACTCTCTCCATGAAGAAGTGGAGTTTATTTATCTTTCCCTTGAATCTGGGCTGACCCTATCATCGCTAAACCAACTGGTGGAAGCCACATTGTACCAGTCTCAGGCCTAAGCCTTCTGGGTCTAGCCTCCTCCTACCTCCCGAGGAGACCTCTCCTCCTACTTGCTCTCACTCTGGGAACTCAGTCACTCTGCTGTGAGAAGCCCAAGCCACATGAAGGGGCCACCCCTTGCCAAGCTGCCTCAGCCGTGCTCCAAAGCCACAGCGAGCATCCATTTGCCAACCATGTGAGCGGCCGTCTTGGATGCTCCATTAAAGCCTCAGATGACCTCAGCCTGGGTCAACATCACAAGGGGCAGAAATACCACCCAGCTGAGCCCAGTCAACCCACAGACTTGTGAGAAGTAGCAGGAGTTGCTCTTTTGGTCACAACTACTTTGGGGCGGTTTGTTACATAACAGTAGATTTTCCATACAACTTCCACCTAATTGCTGCAGTGGTTGACACACACAAACCTCAAACCACCCCTAAACTTCCATCTCAGCTGCACAGAATCCTCCTGGGACCCCCTTCAACCAGCATAAGAGGGTGGAGCTCCTTTTGCCAGTCTCCCTACAGGTGCCTGCAGTGGAATGAATGTCTCAGGCATGAAGGAGAGGCAGAAAGGGACTGGAAGACATTCAGCTGGAGAAAGAGAGGGCTTTTTTTTCAATGAGTTATCAGAACCACTTGGGGCTGAGGCCACTGTTAAACAGGACAACACGGTTGTCACTTTTATTTTTTTATTTTTTCAGTCTCCATAGGAAAAGTCCTGATGCCAAGATGAGGTAGAACCCGAGAGCTAAGTTCCCGTACTTTCTTGTACTGAGAGTCCGTATTAGTGACATGAGGTGACACTTGAACTGTGTGGTTGTGTCTCTCCAACACTGCTGACTCAAGTCCCCACAGCCTCCCAAACACTGTGAGTCCCGCTCAGCCCTGGAGCCTGGTCCAAACTCCCTCACAATCTCAGTTGCATGCTTCTCCAGGTGGGGACCATCACTTGACCCTGCTTAAAAGGTCCAGAAGGAATGACAAAAGCCTGAAGCACCTTTCTTTTGTCCCATGGGAGCCCTGTGTGTGTGTGGAGGAGGGGACACACACACTAGTTCACTAAGAGTGTGGTCCTAGGAACAGAGCTTTGAGCTAGAAGTGAGAATGTCTCAGAAAGTTCTGGTTCAGTCCCCGGAGCCAAAGTCCCACCTTTCTTGCTGTATTGAAATGATAGTTAATAAACATGCTCAGGCTCTTCAGCTCAAGTGACTTTGTTTATAGCAGACAAAATGTACTTGAAGCTCATTATAGACATTGCTATAACTCTTTGCATTTCAGACTTAAAGGAATTTCCAGCACAATGGCTGTATTGTTTTTATATTGTCTGGAACATCACTGATAGCAGGAAGACTTTATTACTAGGAAAAATAAAATAAAATTAAGCAAGGTGGTCTGTGACGAGTTATCGTTTTATGGAATTAATTTCACATCCAGTTTTGGATGATCTCATAAATTGTTCTTTGGGTTGGCAATTTCACCTTTGCCTGCTAGATTGAGTTATTTCCTTGTAATTCAGACCCCCCTGTCTAGTCTGTAATGAAGAACACCTTGTGTGCACTGGCTGGCAGGACAGGAGAGGACCTCTATCCATAATTGTCGTGACAGTGGAACAAAGCTCAGCCACTCATTCCCAGGGGACAATCAGACACTCATTCCCAGGGGACAATACATTGACACAATATCAGGTGGGGAGAAAAAGGTTGGAGGGAGTCCCTAAACACTGTGTGTGACAAGGGTGTGTTTAGACAATATCTGTTTCAGATCACTGGACCCCAAACCTCAGAACAGTTCCCCAAACTTCTATGGCAACGCGGATAGAGTTGCCAAGGAGACCAGAGCCCCACCTGAAATGGCTTCTAAGATCTTCTCCAGAGGAGCAGAACTCACATATTTGGAGAACAAAAAATGGCTTCTTTGGGGACAGAGATCTCAGATCCTTTAAATCCAGCGAAGAGGAAGAGGCCTACAAAAGAATGACCTTCTAGAAATAAAAGCTGCACAGCTGAAGAGTCTCCTTTGGACCCTACAGGGTGCAACAAATCACTGTCCAAAGCTGCGTCCTCTTTCTTCTAGGTGGGAGAGGGGACAGAGTCTCCTACTCGGCATGGATCCAAGCCCACCAAAAGCTTATAGTGACCTGACCTCCAACCCCCAGGTCAGAGTTAGCCTTGCTGAATGTATATCATTTGCTCTCTCTGAAATCTGCAAATAAAACAGCCATGTAAGATCTATTGCCTCATCAAAGACATGGAAACTGATCCAGAAACCATCTTTGTTGCTGAAACCAATGACCTTGACTCTTCCCCCATGACCGCTGGCTGCTTCTGCCAAGACTTACAAGACCCGTGTCACAAACAGCACAGCTGGAAGAGGATCACTTGCAGTGCTCCACTCAGCCACCCTGCTGGATAGAGAGGTGCCTCTGGACTGGGGCTGGTGGCTCTCAGCACATGGCTCTAACATTCCTTCTTTTGGAGATGTAGCTCAGTGGTACAGCACTTGCTTGGCATGTGCGAGGTCCTAGGTTCCACCCCCAGCCCTGCAAAACAAACAAACAAACAGCTTCTTTTAACTAGAACTTTAGAAAACAACTTTAGAAAACCAACATTTATTTAGAGGAGAGTGCTCTAAAGGGCCATTGCTATTCATAGGGTAACCAACCAGCCCAGTTTGGCCAGGACTGAGGGATTCCGGGAATATTGGGCTGACTGTAAGTGCTAAAGCGGAAACTCCAAAAACAAATGGGGACAGTCAATCTCATAGAAGCAGATGACACAGCAAAGATCCCTAGAGTTCCACACACACTGCCCTCCAGCTGTGGGTACCCAGTCATCCAGGGAAGTCAAGGCTCTTATTCATTCTACTCTCTGACATGATAAAATCTGAGCTGGGGACCTGACTTAAACCTTTCGGGGAACCCACTTGAGCCCTTTCAGCAAACTGTGCCTTCTAATGCCCAAAGAAAATCTATCACATGGGAAGGCCCGCAAGAGCCCGGGCTATTCACACTGTGGCCTCTGTTTCTTCTTAGAGTGTGCCCCACCTCTATGACCTGGCAAAGCACATCAAAAGGCCAGTTGGGAACCTTGGCAACCCAAATGAGATCTGTAAGAGCTGGTCGACAGATTTCCTCCTGCTGAGGTCGTGTGAGTATCTTTATAGGATTCTGAGTCAGAGACCTAGGCTTAGTCCAGGGTCATTCCTTTGCTAAGTCTGGAAAAGATACACAAGTTATAAGGAGTGGAGACAATTGGCTTTTCTGGGAGATGCTTTGTCCTCCCAGAAAAGAATGCAGAAAAGCATTAAAGACAGTTCTGTCCTTGGACGAGGAAACTCCAAGATGACACCAGCTCATGTGGAGCACAGTTGTTTTGTAGATTGCGCCACTGAGGGTAGAACACAAGCACAGAGTTGTTTTCACTTAGCTACTGTTATGGTTGTGATCTGAAATCCCCCCCGCAATGTTGATGTAAAAGACTCAGTCCCTAGCCTGTGTCTCTATTGGAAGGTGTGGAATCTTTAGGACGGGGAGCCTAATGGAAGGGAATTGGGTCATTGAGGGATTCAATGCAGTTTCTTATGATATTTAACCCAGAGCAGTAGTGCATTCCTAAACCCAGCAACATGGGAGGCTGAGGCAGGAGGATTACAGGTTTAAAGCCAGCTTGCAACTTAGTGAGAGCTTGTCTCAAAATAAACACATGAAAAGGGCTGGGGGTGTAGTTCTAAGTGATAGAGTCCCCCTAGTACCCAAATTAAACAAAATAAAGCTAACTGAAAAGCTAAGTAATAAAACTGAAATGTCACTGAGAAGTGTTGGGATGACGGATTTAATTTTTACAACTGGAAATTCTAAAGAAACACCCCATCTGCAGATGCAGTTCAAGACCCACTTCTAGCAAGAAGCCATCCTGGATGATCAGACCACTCCCTGCTGGGAACACAGGGTGCCCCATTAATTTTCTTTGTAGCAGATGGCGAGCACTGTGCCTGTGTGTTATCATTTAAGGGGCCATATGTGCTCATATGTTCTCCTCACTAGATTGCAACCTCCTGGAAGACATTTCTTTCTTTCTTTTTCTGGATATAACCAACCAGTTTGGGCCAATAGAAGAAATTCAGTTGTTATTGCTGATATGTGATCAAACAGAAACCCTGGTCAAATCTGGGTGACACGTGTATCTGCTTACTCTGTGACCCAGCAATTCCACACCTAAATATTTACCCAAGAGAAAGGAACACGGAATGCCTGTGCAAAAATATCAGTTATTCACAATAGTCCTAAACAGGAAATCGCCCACATGTTCATAAACAGGAAAACAGATATACAACGGAATACTACTCAGCAATACATAGGATAAACCTATCAACAAGGTCAATGCCGTGGATGAATCTCAAATGCTCTATATTTCAGGAAGCCTTACACAAAAGATTATATGCTGCACAATTTCATTTATATGAAGCTTTTGAAAAGGCAAAACTCAGTCATGGTGAAAAAGATACCAGACTTGTGCTGACTTCTTGGCTGAGATGGAGACTGTGACTGAGAAAGAGGCTTGAGGGAACTCCCGGGATGATGCTAGCATCCTATATCTCAATAAGAGTCGTAACCCAGGAGCATGCATTCATTCGTCAGGGATTAGCAACATCCTCTCACCATGTGTGCATTTTATTCAAGGCAAATTTTACCTTAAAAGAAAAGATCATTAACAAACATTGAGCACTAACAGTGTGCATGCTGAGAACTACTGATGTTTGCAATTTACTTTGAAATGCATCAGAAAAATATGGATTGAGGGATGAGCAGATAAACAATAAAACCCATCAGCTCCAGTTGACCACCCCCAACTCCCTTTCCACTGCACTGAGCTTCAGTGCTGTCACTCCTGGGGAAGGGGGAGCTGGAAGGACACATTGCCCCCTCTGATAAGGCTGTAGAAGAGGAGGTGGTATCCTAGGGGGCAGGCACATTTCCAGGGAATTGGGAGGAGAGCAGTGAGATGGGAGCTATGAGTTTTGCTGGTGGTAGGAAGGATCAGGTCAAGAGTGAAATTGGGGGCTCCAAAGGGCTGAGTAGGGGGAGCAAAAGGGAATTAGAGGCTGGTGGGGGGCAACATGGCTTAAGGCTTTGATCTACAGCCTCTGCCCAAAGGAATGCCCCAATTCTTGGCACATACCAGGTATGAAGGAATGTTTGTTGAATGACAAGCTGGCCTAGCTCTCTCCATCCCTGGGTCTACAGCCCTTGAAGTCCAGAGTCAAATCCATGGTTCAAAGGACTATCTCTTCTTAGGAAACACTGATAATCCAAACCACATCTAACCTCCTTCCGCCTTTGATAGGGTAACTGGGCTGATAGATCAGAGAGCGCCTCAGATTTGGTCCATCTGGATTTCGGCAGAGGTTGCAAACTGGCAGCCCTCGGGCTGGACCCAGCACACAGATGTGCTATGTGTTTTGTTTGGCCTCCCAAAGGGTTGTTTTCTTAAAGTTTAGTTTAGTTGCCAAGATTTTTAAATCACATAAAATCTGAATTGTCTGCAGCTCTTGAAGATCCAACGAACAGGGGCCTCCATGAGGAAAGCTGGCAGGAATGGGCAGCAGCCACCTCCTGGGAGACCTGGCCCTCATTCTCTCCCATCCCCCAACTCGTCCCAGGGGCATGGACTTGATTCCACCCCTGCCTGCCCTGTCACTTGTGTGACAAGAGGGAAAAGTCAGGGTTGGCCGGTAGCAGCACTAGACTAACCCTAACGCAATAAGTACTGACTAAGCCCCGTGTTTGATTCTAGGGACACGGTGGAGAACAAAATGTCTCGGTCTTTTTGTTATTAAGCGGCAGGATGAAAGAGGGATGAGATCGAGCATAATTTGTGGGGGGGAGAGTGCCTGCCGTAGATAAGGTGGTGGGGACGCCTGCTGGCTGGCCTTTATAAACTAAGTCCTAAAGGATGAGGAGATCTGGGGGAGTGTGAAGGTTGGGGGAAGACCTTGGATGGGGAACTTCTTAGATTCTTCCAGGGGCTGAGAGAAGCCCTATGTCAAGGATGTTTGAATGAGAGTGGAGCAAGACAAGGTCGAGGAGGTGGGCAGCGGGTGGGACTTGTAGACCAGGGTATGGAGTTTAGATTTTATTTTGGGCCCAAGAGGAGGCTGGAGGTTTGGGGCAAGGGAGAGACATGATCAGCTCTGCATTTCATCAGCTCTTGTTCTATATAGGTAGGGAATGCAGGGGAGGGTGGCCAAAGTCTCATTAGGAAGCACCTGCAGCATGTAGGTGGGAGGGATGGTGGCTTGCTTGGTCGGGGAGGAGAGACACAGGTACATTCTGGAGGAAGTCAGTTCATAACTGGAGAAAGTAGCTCTGAACCTTCTATCAATGGCTGGTCTGGATGTCAATTCTCGGAGGGAATTAGACAAAGGCTTACCAGGAGAAGACAACTCGATCTCGACTTCTGACAAAACGCGAGATGTTTGCACGGAAATGACACTCCTTTGGTAGTTTGATGAAACCTAAAACTGTTCACAAAATGTCTGAAAATTCACACGGATTGTGCCTTCTGTTCCACAGTGTAGCTGCATTTGATCTGATATTTAAAAACCAAGATTCTTCCCAGTGTCACTCTTCCCAATACCCTCTGACAATGGTTCTCGACCTCCACTGTGCACCAGAATCACCCATGAAGCTTTGGCAGATGGGTCCTGGGCCCCTCCCAGAGGTTCTGATTTAACTGTTGAGCCTGTGTCCTGGGCCTCTGGAGTTTTAAAGCCTCCTAGAGACGCTCACATAAAGTCATGATGGAGAACCATTCCTTAAAGCAGAGGTTCTCAAAGGATGGAAGCTAGACCACCAGTAGCCGTAGCCTCACAACCTGGAAACTTGTAAAAAATGCAGTTTTCTCTGGCTCCACCCCAGACCTTTGACATGCAAAATTCTGTGAGGTGGATGCAGCTATGTGCTTCTAACAAGCCCCCGACCCTAGAGGATTACAACGCCTGCTGAAGTTTGAAAGCTCATGCTCTAGACTCTGCACTTTTCAGTTTGAAAAGCTCAGGCGGCATTTCTTCTGATCCTCACCAGGAAAGGGAGCATGAGCAGACACTGTCTTTTCCATCTGTCAGATGGACAGAAGAAAGTAGAGAGAAATTCTGTGCTTTTCCAGGCAGTGGCAGACAAGGGACTCAAAGCCAGGTCTTTTGATGGTGAAGGTGACCGTGAGCATTCACAATCACCCCCATACTATGCCACCTCTTACCTCTTGTCATCTGACAGTTCTGATGATGGGGGGTGCCTTCAGGGTAGATACAGTGTCCCAGGCCCTGGGGAATGGTGTGTGCAACTGCATCTGTAAAGGGCCAGATGGTAAATGGCTTTTTGGGTCACAATGTTTCCGTCTTCTTCCAAAATGCAAGATGTTTGCACATAAATGACACGTAAATAATACTATGTGCCATTGCAGCATGAATGTAGCCACAGGCAATACACAAATGACCATGTGTGTCTGTGTTCCAATAAAACTGTATTTGTTAAAGTAGGTGGAGGGCAGATAAGGTGCTGCTCTGGAGTACGATTTGGCCTAGGACATAGGTACAGGTCAGGTCCCTGTGCAGTACCACACCTTCAACCCTCACGGGCATCGAGTGGAGAGCTCAGGAGGCCCTGCTGCTTAATTGCCCAACGACAGGAAGTGGGGAGGGCTGAGGAGGTGGATATGGCTTTTCTGGCTTCCCCTCCTAACCAAGACCTCAGGAAGTGACACTGATGAGATCCAAGGCCAGGGCAGGTCACCTAGGTGGTAGGATTGGCCAAGCCATTCCCTGCTAGTACTGTAGGGACAATACCTGAGCCAACGGTTTGCTGTCCAAACCCAGTGGCTCATTCTTCCGGAAATTACCTTCATGGAAAATCTTAGAACATTCTAAAGCCACTGAATACAGAAGGGAAAAAATAACAACTGAGCGAGATGTGTAGTGGGAAACAGGGATCAGAGGTGGCAGAGGGCCGGCTCTTAGCTGGGTACAACATTCTGTCTCAAACCCACAGAATAGTTGCAGGAGCCAAAATCCTGGGCACACATAACCCTGTGATTGCTAAGAAAGGAAATGCATCTCAGCACAGAGCAAGTACAACCCCACAAGGGCTGACAAAGCATAGTATTAGAGAATTTTTTGTCATATTAAAAATTTTTATTCTAAAATGACCTGCTTTAACATATTCAGATAGGTCACATGTGTTTGCATTATAAGGTTTAAAATATGGTGAAAACCTGTGGTTCTGTTGTCCAAAGAACTAAGACATTGCCAATAATGCCTATGCCTAATGCTCTTTTTCCAGCCAGGGACCCAGGTCTCCACAGAAATAACTGTTATCCTGAATTAGGGAGTTTGTCACTACTTTGCACAAATATAGTCATACTGGTATGTGTACCTACATGGCATATTGTTACTTTTGCTTGTTTTGAAGTGGTATAAAAATGATATCATGCTATTTGATATTTGCTTCTATTTTTCGGTCAGCATTGTTAAGATTCCTCCATGTTTTATGTAATTATAGCATGCTCACATTATACTCATGTTCAATGGTATGTAGTATGCTGTTGCATGACTATGTGGCGGAGTAGAATTGCACTTACTAGGACCTGCAATTGCTTGAACTCTCAAAAAATTTCAAACCGTTTTCAAAAATGTTTGAACCCATTTTTATGCTCCTCGTAATGATGAGTTCTCATTACCCCGCATCCTCTCAAACACCAGATATGTGTGTGGGCATGCACATGATTATATACATGTGGGCTACAGTATTGATACATGCATGTATACATATAATGCATGTAGCCCACATGTATATAACTTTATGTGCATGAATATCAACTATTTCAATCATAAGAAAGTAAATGGAATAAAATATTGAACCCCACATATACCTATAGCGTACCTTTGGTAATGATCAAACCATCTTTTTTTCACCAATTTTCTCAATTCCCTCCCTATTGAATTACACTAAAGCACATCAGAGATATCATTTCATTCATAAATATTTCAGTGTGTTATTTCTTAAAAATTAAAACACTTAGAACATAACCAAAATATCATTGTTATCCCCAAAATATAATTTCTTATTATCATCAACTATCTAGTGCATTAGTATTCTGTTATATGCAAATATAACCAATATATCTAATAAATATGACATAGACTTGTTCATGAACATTTGTTTCTAATCCTGACTATTATGAATGATGCTGCTTATACAAGTTGGTGTGGACAAATTTTTGAGTAGATAAAATAGTGAAATTGCTGGGTATATAATAATTATATGTTTATATTTAAATTGTCCAAGTGCATAATTTTGTATTCCCTTCAGCGTTATAGTGGATCACCTATGTTCTAGCATGTGCCAGAATTTCCTTTCTTTCATTTTTTGTTTCTTTGTTTTGTTTTCAGTGCTGAGGACCAAACCCAGGGCCTGGCACATGCTAGGCAAATACTCTGAGATATATCCCCAAATTTGCTTGCTTTTAAGGCTAAATACTATCCTACTGTACAAATATACCACATTTTGCTTATTCATTCATCCATCGGTGGGAATGTAATTTGACTTGCTGCTTTTTAAAAGTTTTTAAGAGTTCTGTCTGGATGCAGCCTGATTTACCAATATTTCTTATGGGACTCATTTTTAAATCAATTAATTATTATAATTATTTATATAATACTTGGATCATGTTTTTGGTGTCATGTTTAAGAAATCTTTGCCAAACTCAGGATCCAAAAGATTTTCCATGTTTTCTCCTGAGAGTTGTATAGATTTAGCTCTTACTTTTGGGATCTATTATTTATTTTGATGTAATTTTAAAATATGGTGTGACATAAATGTCTAATTTAATCTTTTTGCATTTAGATATCCAGATGTCTCAGCACCAATTCTTGTGAGAGTGTGTGTGTGTGTGTGTGTGTGGGTATGTGTGTGTGTGTGTGTGTGTGTGTGTGTGTGTGTGTGGTGCTGGGGATCAACCCAGGGCCTTGTGCTTGTGAGGCAAGCACTCTACCAACTGAGCCATATCCCCAGTCCCTAGCACCAATTCTTGAGAAGACTATCTTTTGCCCTTGAATTACTTTGACACCTTTTCAAAATCAATTGAACAGAAATGAGAGTTTCTCACACGTATATGTTATGTTCTTATACAGATACCACATATCCTTTGTTTTTGCATGTCTATTAATCCTTTCTATTGCTTTATTTTATTTAATGCTTTATTTTATTTTATTTTATTTAGTTATACATGACAGCAGAAGCCATTTTGATATAATTATACAAACATGGAATATATCTCATTCTGGTTAGAATCCCATTATTATGGATGTACATAATGGTGAGATTCACTCGGTTGTTTTCATATATATTCATAAGAAAATTATGTCAGGTTCATTCCACTGTCTTTCCTTTTTCTATCCTCCCTACCTTCCCTCTATTCCCCATTGTCTAATCTACTGAACTTCTAGTCTCCCTCTCACCCGCCCCCTTATTGTGGGTTAGCTTCTACATATCAGAGAAAACATTTGGCCTTTGCTTTTTGGGACTGGCTTATTTTACTTAGCATGGTAGTTTCCAGATCCTTCCATTTGCTGGCAAATGTCATTAAGTCATTCATTAATGGCTGAGTAATAGTCCATTGTGTATATATACATTTTCTTTACCCATTCACCTGTGGAAGAGCACCTAGGTTAGTTCCATAGCTTAGTTATTAGAAATTGGGCTGTTATAAACATTGATGTGACTATGTCACTGTAGTATGCTGATTTTAAATCCTTCGTGTATATACTGAGGAGTAGCATAACTGGGTCAAATGGTGGTTCCATTCCAAGTTTTCTAAAGAATCTCCATACTGCTTTCTATAATGGTTATACCTATTTGCAGTCCCACCAACAATGAATGTGTGTGCCTTTCTCCCCACATCCTTGCCAACATTAATTGTTATTTGTATTGTTTATAATTGCCATTCTGACTGGAGATGGAATTTCAGTGTAGCTTTAATTTGCCTTTCTCTAATTGCTAGAGATGTTGAACATTTTTTCATGTATTTATTGACCATTTGTATTTCTTCTTCTGTCTAATTACTATAACTTTAAGTTTTGGTATTAAGCTTTATATTGTAAACTTTGGAACTTTGAAATTTAGTTGGCTATTTCAGGATCTTTGCATTTCCATATAAATACTAGCAAAAATAGATATTTTTAGTTCTTCCTTTTCAGTCTATATTTTCCTTGTCTTATTGTGTTGGCTAAAGTTACTAGTTGAATAGAAATGGTGAAAGCAGACACTCTTGCATTATTTCCAAGGGAAAAGCATTCAGTCTTTCACTACTAAATATGATGTTAACTATTATTTTTTGTTGTTGTTGATGGCCCTCATCAAGTTGAGAAAATTCCTTTCTATACATGGATACTCTTCCTTAACAATTTTCAGCATGAATAGACATTGTATTTTGTCAAATGCTCTTCTGTGAAAGGTACCTATGTAGTTTTGTCCTAATTTCTAGTTATGTGATGTAGTAGGTGAATCAAATAGCTGTTGATTTTAGGATGTTAAGCCAGTCTTGTACTCCTAGGATATATCTCACTTTGTCATTGTGCATAATTTTTGTGTGTGTGTCTTGGGTTCAATTTGCTAATATTTTGTTTAATATTTTACATCTATATTCATAAGGAATATTGTTCTGTAGTTTTTTATTCTTGGATATCTTTTTTTTACTTTAGTATCAGATTAATAATGCCCTGAGTGAATTAACTGAAAGTAATTCTGAAAGATTTTGTGTTTGACTGATGCTATTCTTTCTAAGCTTTGATAAAAATTACCAGAAAAATCATTTGGGCATGAATTTTTCTCTCTGTGTGTAGAAGTTTTAATGCTAATTCAATATTTTTTAAATATTTATTTTTTAGTTGTAGGTGGACACAATATCTTTATTTCATTTGTATGTGGTTCTGAGGTTGGAACTTCTAGGTGTTTACCACTATAATCCCAGCCCTCAATTTTTTGACTAGAATAAATTTAATATTGATTAGAATAAATTTTTTGACTAGAATAAATTTATTTTTGACTAGAATAAATTTAAGAAGAATGTTAAAATCTTAGTAGCACCATAAGATTTTAACTACTAAGATTTTAACATTCTTCTTAAATTTATTCTAGTAATTTATGTCATTCTAGAAATGTAGTCTTTTCATCTAAATCATCTGATTCATTTGCACAAAATTGCCCATAATATTCTCTTATGAGTCTGTTAATTTCTATAGGTTCTCATTTTGGTATTTTGTACCTTTTATGTTTATTTTCCTGGTCAGTTTAATTAAAGGCTTATCCATTTTGTAGATCTTTTTGAAAAGTCAACTTTTGGTTTTATTGATTCCCTCTATGCTTTGTCTCTTTTTATTAATTTCCACTTTGACTTTTATCATTTCCTACTTTGTTCTTATTTTGTGTTTGAATTGGTCTGTTTTTCCCTGACTTTTTGAGATAGAAGATTATATTATTGGTTTTGGATTGTCTTCATCTTCAAAATAAGTGTTCAAAGCTATAAACTACCCTCTGCAAAATTTAGCTACAACCAAAATTTTGACATAGTGTATTTTCCATTTGGTTCACTTGAAGATGTTTTTTTAATTTCCCTTGTGATTTCTTCTTTGATCAAGAGAGATTAGAAGTATGTTGTTTATTTTTATAATATTAGAAAGATATCTCAAATTATTTCTCTGTTGTTGATTTCTAATTTAATTTTGCTTTGGCTAATAAACATAATTGGATGACATAAAATCTTTTAAATTGATTTTTACTTATTTTATAGCCTATCATACGATCTATGGAGAATATTCTATGTGTACTTATAAATAATATATTGTCTTATTTTGTTGGTTGGAGTGCTCTATTAATATCAGTTGGTCTATTTGGTTAACAATGTTATCCAAGGTTTCTATATTTTTGCTGGTTTTCTATCTAGTTATTCCATCAATTACTGAAAGGGTGGTATTGATTGAAGTCTCTAATTATAATTACTAAATTATCTATTTTTCTTTTCAATTCTAAGAGTTTTTGCCAGTATTGGGGAATTTATTTTGAGTTGTGTTGCAATTCTACCTTTATCAGCAGTGTTCTTTTTGTCTCTATTGATATTTCTTATCTTGAATTGTATTGTGGCTCATGTTAATATCATCACTATAACCCTGTTATGATTACGCTTTGCATAGTTTTATGGAAGTTCCTTTACTTTCAACGTCGTTGTGTTTTTGAATCTGAAACCCCAAGCTATCCATAACATCATGAACTGAAGGCCCATAATAACATCTTAAATGAAGAAAGCAGCAAAGCATGTGCCGTACTTAAGGTCATGTACCAGTTGACAGCAGAGTTGAGAATAAAACCTGGACTCTAGAAACCCAGGCTTTCCTGGTAGTGCTGGGACCAGAGCCAACTTGGATCAAAATTATTATGGGGATATAGCTCAGTTGGTAGAGTGCTTGCCTCACAAGGCCCTGGGTTCAATCCCCAGCATCAAAAAAAAAAAAAATGATGCCAGCAAGGTTTCAATTCTCCTAAGGACTTTATTTTGTGATCTTTCTCATCATGGATCTAATCAGCCAGTAAGGTTTTTGGAACCTCTCTCTGCTTCCTCCCTAGCTCTCCTTTCCCTTCCCAAGTGTGGCAGGTTCTTCTGTTAAAACCTCTTTCCATGGAATAATTTTAGGACTATTGGTATTAATTCTTCTTTGTTGGTCTCTATACCCAAAGGACTTAAAAAGAGCATACTACAGTGATGCAGCCGCATCAATGTTTATAGCAGCTCAATTTACAATAACTAAACTGTGGAAATGACCTAGATGTCTTTCAATAGATGAATGGATAAACAAACTGTGGTACATATACACAATGGGATATTAATCACCATTAAAAGAGAATCAAATTATGGCATTTATAGGTAAATGGATGGAGTTGGAGAATATCATGCTAAGCGAAGTAAGACAATTTCAAAAAACTAAAGACCGAATGTTCTCTCTGATAAGTGGATGCTGATCCATATTGGGGAGGTGGGCATGGGAAAAATGGAGGAACTTTGATTGAGCAAAGGAGAGGGAGAGGTGGGGGAAGGTACGAAGGAGCAGGAAAGATGGTGGAATGAGATGGACAACATTACCCTGGGTACATGAATGACTACACATATGGTGTGATGCTACATCATGTACAACCAGAGAAATGAAAAGTTGTGCTGCAATTTCGTACAATGAATCAAAATGCATTCTACTGTCATATATAATTAATTAATTTAAAAAAATTAAATCCCTCTTCCCAAAATGTTCCACACATATATACCCCAAACTATTGTGTAGATGCTCCTGAAACTGAATTTTGTTTATGAAGAATAACCAAGGACTTAGTTTAAAGAATGAAAGTGAATGGTCAAATATTGGGCCTCAAGAAGACAATTGGGGCTATTTCTTTTACCTAATGAATTTTCCCATCCCTAGGATATAAATCCACATAGAAAGTACCCACTTCACTTATGCCTAACATCATTAGAGTCCTTTGTCCATTGAACTTTATATCTCTCAAGGCTTGTCCCATAGATGTGAGGTAGGTGGGACTCTTAAAGACAGGGCAATCTGAAGGACTCAACATTAATGTTCAAAGGCAAAATCTGTAGCTCTTATCATGGTTTGCAGAAGGAATCACATGTAGGATTAAGGTCATATTTCTAAAGATTAAAGAAATGTGAAACGTAAATAACCCTGTGACTATATAAACATTGTTTTGTATTTTTAGGCTGCTATAACAAAATACCATAAGCAGGGTGACTTATAAGGAACAGAAACTTATTTCTAAAAGTGCTGGAGACTGGAAGTTCAAGATCAGGGTGCCAGCATGGCCAGGTTCTGGTAAGGGCTCTCTTCTGGGTAGCAGACTTCTTACTGGATCCTCACATGGTGGAAGGGCAAAGGAGCTAGGTCTCTTCTATAAGGGCACTAATCCCATTTATAAGGGTTCTGCACTCATGCCCTAATTATGTCCTAAGGGTCCTAATCTTTTAATAATAGCACATTGGCCATTAAGTTTCAGCACATGAATTTGGGTGGGGAGATATATTCAGACCATAGCACAGCCCAAGATTCTTATGTTGAAATCTTAACCCTCAAGGTTCAAGTGGGGACCCAGAGTCTATTCCTTTTTGCCCTTCCACATACTTGTAAGGACACTTAGTGCCATCTATGAGAAAGTGGGCTTTTAGCAGATAATGAATCCCTGATACCTTGATCTGGTACTTCCTGGCCTCTGGAGCTGTGAGAAAAAAAAAATCTGCTGTTTATAATTACACAGTTTTGGGTTGAGGGTGTAGCTAAGTGGTAGAGTGCTTCCTTAGCATGTATAAGTCCCCTGGGTTCAATCCCCTTCACCACAATTAATGTAAATAAAATAAATTGCCCAATCTCAAATATTCTGTTACAGCATCACAAATGAATTAAGATAGGTGGCCCAACATTGGGCCATAGTATTCGTCAGGTCTTGGAATTAAGTAATATCTTTCCATTATGGTGGCTGCAACAGGATCAGGGGTTCACTGAGGTGGCATGGCTGGGCTCCTCTGTCTTCTCCTTTGTAAGTGGCTTTTTATCTGCACAGACGATAGAGTTGTTCACATGTGCTATTCCAAAAGGAGCAGAAAATTATGAAAACAACAATTAGGTTAGGGGAATTCTGACTTGGCCCCATGTAGCTCTTGGGAAAGATGAATGGACACTTCCAACCCTTGTCCCTGACTGGCAGAGCCCAAAAAACATATTCTCTTGACCTTCTCGGTGGGCCATTTTGCCACCCATAGGTGGGCTATCATTCTTGCCTTTTAATTCAATTTTTATTTTTTTATTTCCCTAACTAGAACTATAAATGACCAGAAACTACATAAAGTGGGAGAAAATGTTTGGAATCTTAGGAAGATCAGTGACATCAGCTGTTTTCCTGGCTTGTGGTAAGGTCATGAAGTTCAATCTGGAATGGCTGATAATGAAGCTCACACGGCCGTGTATACCTCAGTTGATTAGGTGTGTGTCCTGCCATAAGTACTCTGCATTTTATTTCAGGTTTCATCAGATTTCAGGGAAAGTTACATTTAAAAAAAAAAAAAAACCTGGATTTTTGTCCTTATAACTCTTTGACACAAGATGTTTTAGGAACAAATTAGGTAACAGTAGGTGAGGAAACCCGATTATATCTTTCTGCCAAGATTCCATTGTTTTAGGTCAAAGCAAGAAGAAGCACAGCCTAGGATACTAGTATGAATCCAAACCAGACCAACTTTTCTTTTTTTCCAGTGCTTGGGTTGGAACCTGAGGCCTGGAGCTTGCTAGGCATGTGTTCTACCTCAGAACCATGCTCCCAGCCCACAGGAAGGTTTTGAGTCCTATCTAGATCGTTTATTGGCTCTACGACCTGAGTAAGTCATTTAACCTTTCGTCCACCCACTTCCCCACTTTATACAGAAGGGCTACTGCAAGAAATAATGCATGATAATGTAGAGCATTTTGTATCTGACACATAGTCAGTCTTATGTGTTGGCTTGTTAAAACCTGAATTTGAAGAATCTCCCCCCACCCCAACACCTTTTTTTCAAATCTATGAACACTGGCCAGTTGGATGGAGAAAATCTATAGGCCTAGAAAATAGTGAATTTCTGAGTTGTAAGACTTTGTTTTAGTCAGCTTTTTTACTGCTGTGACTACAAGATCCAAAAAGAACGATGTTGGAGGAGGAAAAGTTTATTTGAGAGCTCACAGTTTCAGAGTTCTCAGTCCATAGACAGCTGGCTCCATTCCTCAGGGCTTGAGGTGAGGCAGAACATCATGGCCGAAGAGTGTGGTGGAGTGAAGCAGCTCGCATGGGTGGGACCCGGGTTCGATCCTCAACACCACATAAAAATAAAGGCATTGTATTGTGAGATATTCCACTCACCAGATACAAAATATATACCCCAAAGATATGCCCCCATGCCCTCTTCCTCCAGCCATAACCTAAACCGCCTTCAGTTACCACTAAGTTAATATCCATCAGGAGGTTAATTCACTGGTTGGGTTAAGGTTCTTATAACCAATCATTTCACCTCTGAATGTTCTTGCATTGTCTCACACAGGAGCTTTTTTGGGGTACCTCATATCCAAACCATAACAGACTCAGAAGAGAGTGTCAGAGCTGAAACCAACAGTAAGTTCTTAACTGAAAGGCAGAGTTTTCTGCAAAATGCAAATGAGTTCATATAGTAATTTGACTTTTAAAAAATCTTAGAGATGAAAACATGATATACCCCCCACACACACAGGCAAACAGATACATGCTCACACAAATGCACTGACCTGCACACCATCTTGCCCATATTTTATGGCATGATTAATAATAATTAGATGTCTAAATACTGAGTCAGTTGCAATTTTCGTTTATGATATCATCCAGTGTTTAAGTATTTCTCCTCCTGCCTCTGACCATTAATGACATCTCCTATAGTTGTTAATGTGTATGATTCACCACTAGAATGTAGTTCTTTAAGAGACTATAGCTTTGGGCTGGGGTTGTGGCTCAGCGGTTGAGCACTTGCCTAGAACGTGTGGGGTTCAATCCTCAGCACCACGTAAGAATAAATAAGGGGCTGGGGATGTGGCTCAAGCAGTAACACACTCTCCAGGCATGCGTGGGGTGCTGGGTTCGATCCTCGGCACCACATAAAATAAAATAAAATGTGTCCACTGAAAACTGAAAAATAAACATTAAAAGATTCTCTCTCTCTCTCTAAGAAAATACTTAAAAAAAGAATAAATAAATAAAATAAAGGTATTGTGTCCAATTACAACTAAAAAATATTTTAAAAAGAAAAAATATATAAAAGAGACTACAGCTTTTCATCAGTGCTCAGAATATTGTAGGTGCTCAATAAATATTTTTAAAGTAACATGTATATGAGTGAATATATGAATTCTTTCCTCTTGGAAAAAGTCATGATGTCTGGAAGTGCTGCAGCCATTCTGCATCCATAAGGCAAAAAGCCAATCCAATAAAAATGGTGTAGTAAAAAGATGGGAGCCTAGGAGCCTCCTCACCAGTGCAGAACGGCTAGTGTGAGAAATGTAGATCCATATTCATACAAGTTGGGTTGTAGGAAACTTGATGTCAAAAGCCTTCTTAATGGTTACTCTTTGTTCTATATATCCATGCTGTATATGTCCTCTGGTAGACTGTGACTGACTGCAAAGATCAGAATTCAACTGGATTTTTTTTCTGTTTTAAGGATTATATGCATTTCCTCTCCTTGAATTTACTGATATTAAAATATATTTGCTTCCCAACAATAAATGTTGGCAAGGATGTGGGCAAAAAATACACTCATGCATTGCTGGTGGGACTGCAAATTGGTACAACCATTATGGAAAGCAGTATGGAGATTCCTCAGAAAACTAGAAATGGAACCACTATTTGACCCAGCTATCATTCCTTGGTTTATACCCCCAAAACTTAAAATCAACATACTGTAGCAATGCAGCCACATCAATGTTTATAGCGGCTTAACTCAGAATAGCTAAACTATAGAACCAACCTAGATGCCCTTCAACAGATGAATGGATAAAGAAATGGTACATGTACACAATGGAATATTACTTATCCTTCAAGAAGAATGAAATTATGGCATTTGCTGGTAAATGGATGGAGCTGGAGAATATCATGCTAAGCGAAAATAAGCCAATCTCCAAAAACCAGAGGCCAAATGTTTTCTCTGATATGTGGATGCTAATTCATAATAAGGCTGGGGGCTAGGGAAGAATAGATTAATTTGGATTAGGCAGAGAGGAGTGAAGAGAAGGCATGGGTATGAGGGGAGGAAGGACAGTAGAAAGGATCAGATATTATTCCTCTATTACATAAATGATTACACAACTGGTTTGATTCTACATCGTGTACAATCAGAAGAGAAGTCATACTCCATTTATGTATGAATCGTCAAAGTGTATTCTACTGTCATGTACAACTAATCAGAACAATTTTTAAAAAATATATCTGCTTCCATTTTTTGTTACTTTTTATTTTGAAAAAATTTCCAACTACACAAAAGTTGTGATAATAGTACAATAAATTCCTATATACCTTTCTTCTAGATTTGCCAATTGTTAATATTTTACTACATTTCTCCTCTTTTACATATATTGGGGGGGATTCTGAAACTTTTAAGACTATATTGTATTAGATATTGTGAACTTTAACCCCAAAATATTTTCATGCATATTCCTTAAAGATAAGAATAGTCTTTTACACAGCTAAGAAATTTCACATTGATAAAGGACTATTACCTAGAACACAAGTCGTACGCACATCTTATGACTTGCCCCAAAGCTGTCCATAGCTGTGCTTCTGTCTTGACAAGATCCCAATCCAGGTTGACATGCCACATTCAATTGTCATCTCTTTTTAGTGTCCTTTAATGTGAAATGGTTCCTTAGTGGGCTGGGGGTACAGCTCAGAGGTGGAAGGCTGACCTAACACGCTTGAGGCACTGGATTGCCCTCCCGGCAGGCATTACAAACAAACAGTGCACAGAATCAAACTGATCAGACTTTCTTTTTCCTTTGTGAGATTAATATTTAAAAAAGAAAGAGAGAGAGAGAGAGAGGGGGGGGGGGCGGGAGGAAGGGAAGAAAGAAGGAAGGAAGGAAGGAAGTGAAACAGGCTTGTATTTTAGGAGAATTTATCACCATGCGCGTTTCTGTAGTTGCTCACGATCAGATTAAAGTCACACAGTTTGGGCAGGAATGAGATATTGCTGAGCCCATCATGTTGGATGGGAGGGAAGTCGCCATTCCTGGTGGAGTAAACCTTATCATTTGTTAAGAGATAAGCTCTGGCTCTTCTTATGAGTCTAATATCTAAGCTCTCAGAGGCCAAGAGAATCATCTTTCTTCCAGAATCCGTGGGCCACATGGTGTCATTCCCATGGTTTCCCGGAGAGACTTTGGTAAGAGACGAATTCAGGACATATTTTGACAGCTGCACTTGGAATAAGTGGAGATGACTCCTTCAGATTTGATAAAGCCGGTTGCTACGCCCAGATTTCCTGGCAGCCAGTAGGAAAGGGGTTAATGAGGACACAGTCCATCTGGCTTTCCTGAAGGACTGCTGAGCTTCTCCCAAATATCATTCTTATACACCTGAAGAAGTTACAGGATCCCGTTCCCATGGGATTCTGAGCCAATGGAGCCCTGGCCTGTGATTTATGTAAAAAAGTAGCTGTCCCTTCATTTCCCACAATGGCTTCATTCTTACCTTATGAACCTGCTTGGTCAGTGTCCCTTTGATTTATGAAAGATTTCAAACTCCCCCAATAACTATCCCTTTTCTTTTCATTAAAGTTAATCCCCACAAAGACACTTTCATCCGCTGATTAGTCATGCCCCAGTGAGCCCTGCTAACCAGAGGCTAAGTTATTGATGTGTTAAAGATGTAATCTCTCAGTCTGGGGACCCCTGAAGAAACCCCAACGTGTTATTTGACAGTCAGCACCTCACAAGGCATGGCCTCCTTTGAGCAACCTCAGTCGCAGGTCTTCCTCGGTGCCCATAAATCTCTGGCCCGGTGGCCTGTGAGGGCTGAGCTATTGGAGATTGGGCTGCCAGCACACACTGCCCTACACCCCAGGACATCGAAGTTCCTTCTCTGGACTCTAGTTTCCATTCCCAATAAGCAGTGTCCAGTCACAAATCTATTACACCATCAGCAGCAGTTCATTGTTTTCTCTCCTGCCTGTGGCCTTCCTCATAAATTCTCACAACCCACAAGTCAACAGGACTCTAATTTGGGTGTGCCATGGGCCACTAACGGCACTAACCTTTCCTCCTCCCCGTTGATTTGGAGCTGTGTGTAAGCTTGTCTCAGCCATGATGAGTCTAGTGGATGGTGACTGCACAGAGGAGAAGCTTCCATGGAAATGTGTAGCCGTCTTTCAGCAACCAGTTTTAAATCTGTAGATTAAAATATATATATGACATCTTAAACCTTTTAGATCTTTCCTCTTCTAAGTTGATTTTCTCAGGTATTTGGTCACAGTGAAGGAAAACTGACAAACATGCAGTGTGCTGAATTTTCTCTTACTGTGAGCTGTGAGGTTCAGTTTGCTTTATGTCAGGCTCATGTTTCTCAACTGGAAGGACCATTCATGGAGCAGTGTTTCTTGCATTGTAAGATTTTAGGATTTAATTGGGTACAATGGTGCACTCCTATAATCCCAGTGGCTTGAGAGGCTGAGACAGGAGGATCACGAGTTCAAAGCCAGCCTCAGCAACTTAGCAAGACCCTGTCTTAAAAATAAAATATACAAAGGGCTGGGGATGTAGCTCAGGGGTTAAGTGCCCCTGGGTTCAATCCCAGTACCAAAAAAAAAAAATTTTTTTTGAGGGTATAGCATTTTCTATGCTCATATAAGAGGCAAGAAAGCCCCCCCCCCACAGTCATTGTGACAATCTCAAATGCCTACAAATATTTGTTTTTCCTACAACAATTTTTAATTGTCCCTGGGAAAGCAACATCCTACTCCCATACACCTTAAATAAAAAGAAGATAACTAGAGCAGGAGTGGAGATTTGGGCTATCTAATATATATCTAGAAAATCTGTCCCACAAAAACATAACCTTGACCTTGGTTTGGCTCAAGTTTCTTTTTTTTTTTTTTTTTTTCTTTCAAGTAACGCTTATTTACCAGCACACAGTTTTGTGGGTCGGAAGGCCAGGCCTTCCACAGTGGGTACCGCAAGGCTGAAATCAAGATGTTGGTTGGGTTTATCTGAGGTTTAGGAAAAGAACTGCTTCTAGGCACAGTCAAAATCAGCTCCCTGTGTAGGACTAAAGTTATGGTTTTCTTTCTGGCTATCAGCTGGGACTTCTATCAGCTCCTAGAGGCCACTCACACTGGTTTCCATGTGGTCCTCTGTCTTCACATCTGCAGACTTATGGTCTGGATATGAAGACTCATGTGTTGAAGGCTTGGTCCCCAGTGCAGCAATATTCAGAGGTGTGACTCGGGAAGTGATTGGAGCATGAGGGCTCTGATCTCATCAGTGGATTAATCCATTGTTGGGTTCCTAGTTGAGTAGACCATTGGGAGGTGGTGAAAACTGTAAGAGGTGAGGCCTCATGGGAGCATGTAGGTCACTGGGGGCATGTCCTGTAAGTTATTTCTCATCCCCAGCCCCTTCCCACCTACCTTCTGCTTCCTGGCTGCCCTAAGGAGAGCAGTTTATTTAGCCAAGTCCTTCTACCATGATGTTCTTTCTGCCTAATCTCAGGCCCAGAAACAGCAGGAACAAGCAGATCATAGATTGAAATCTCTGAAACCATGAACCAAAACAAATCTTTCCTCTTGTAAGTTGATTTTCTCAGGTATTTGGTCACAGTGAAGGAAAGCTGACAAACATGCAGTGTGCTGAATTTTTCTCTTACTCAGAATCTCTTTTCCTTTTTCTTCTTCTCCTTACCAGAGAAAATTCTTGCTGAACCTAACAACTGGACTTTGCTCTCTTTAGAAATGAGCCCACCGATCATGAGCTTGGATATTGGGGCAATGTCAAATTGCTATAAAATTTTCTTATGGTTTCCTTTCAATTTCTGTACCTAACTCATTTGGGGCAGGTTTATTTTCTTAAATGAACAATATATTTTTTTAAATTATTTTAATTCCATAGGAGATAGAGGAATACATGCTTCCAAAAATGCAGAGCACTACAATAGCTAATATTCCACTTACCACCGTGCCACAAACTTATCACTCTTCTCTCTCTAGAAGAACTGGTAGTTATGAACTTGTGGGTATACAGCCAGACTGCATTTTACCGCCTTACATACATTTATATGTATCCCCTGAAAATGCATAGTGGGCATTTTTCTTTAAATGACCACCACACTGGAAATATAATCTGAAAATTACTTTCATTATCAAGCAGCATGTTTTGAGGGTTACCTATATTAATCTACAGACCTGATTCATTTTTCTCAATGTACTATGTATGGTTTTATTTAAGCATTTTCTCTCCTGATATCCATTTATAATTTTTTTAATTTAAAGCAATGCTGAATTTATAATCTTGCCTCAGATTTCTTTAGAGACATATCATAAAATGAAGTTGCTGTGTCTTAGTTAGGAACTCTGGAATTATAACAGGTATTATTAAAATGCTGCCCCAAGGGGCACCATGAGAATTCCCTTCACTCACATCTTCAACTTTCCATCCCTGTGACCAAATACCTGACAAAAATCAACTTAGCAGAGGAAAGATTTGTTTTGCCTCATGGTTTCAATAGTTTGCATTTTGGGGGCCTAAGGTTTGTAAGCTCCTTAACCTAAGATTACCACTATTTTCTTCTAATAATTTTAATGTTTTTACACTTAGGTTTTAATCTCTTCGGGGTGTGTGTGTGTGTGTGTGTGTGTGTGTGTGTGTGTGTGTGTGTGATGCAAGATGGTGATTTATCTTTCACACGGATGGACAGTTGTTCCAGTTCTGTTTATTGAATAGTCTGCCCTTTCCCCTCTGATATGATATACCAACTCTACAAAGCCCTGAAGTCCCAGGTCTATACCCCGATCTATCTTTTTTATTTGCTCCAGTGTCAATACCATGCTGTTAAAATTACCTTAGCTTTGTAATGTCTCTGTCTCTTGGGAGACTCATCTTGCCTACTTTGGGACAGACACCTGGGTTATTCTTAAACATTTACTCTTTTGTAATTTTTACAGTTTATTAAGGGCTAAGAAAAATTATGTTGGAATTTTGATTAAAATTATTTTAAGTTACAGATGAATTTGAGGAACATCACAGAGCCATTTCAAAGACTTACGTAAGGGCAATTACATAAAATTTCAAGCTAGAAAGAACTGATTCTAAACCCTTAAAAAAAAGAGAGAGAGAGAGGAGGCAGACACTGTGAAACATTTTCCAAAAATGGAGGAAAAAAATCTCAGTCATTCATTCAACTAATAGTTTTGAGTGCCCACTAGGTGCTCACCATTATTCTAACCTTCCAGAATTCACCAGTGAAAAAGGCAAACACTGCTTTTGGCCTTACAAAAGGTACATTCTAGAAGGGTGAAAAAAGAGACCATTTTAAAAACAAATAAGACTACAGCTGCTCCTTGGCACCTATAGGGAATTGTTCTGGGACCTCTGTGGATACCAAAATCTGAGGATGATCAAGTCCCTTTATATAAATGATGTAATATTTGCATATAATCTATGAACATATAATCCCATAGACTTTAAATCACCTCCAGATTACTTATAATATCCACAAATGTTATGTTAGTAGTTGCTATACTGTGTTATTTATGGAAAAATGACCAAAAAAACCCCACCTCTAAATATTCAGTACAGACGCAATTTTTTCTCAAGTATTCTCGGTCTGCAATAGGTTGACTCTGTGGATAGGAACCCACAGATAAGGAGGGCCAACTGTATCGCTCATTGTCATAAACGCTAGGAAGGAAGAAGACTGAGGCCTGCGTGGCATTCCTGGACAGCCTTTCTAAAAGTCAAATTGGAGCCCACACCTGGAGGAGGCAGATCAGGAGAGCATTCCACATGGTTCCAGTGAGGGCCAAAGGCTAGAGGTGGAAAGCATGTGGCCTTGAGGACCCCACAGAAGCTATCATGGGGACCAGCAGGGGATCCTAGATCACAGGCCACAGTGTGGAGTTGAGGTTTCATTTAACTTGCAGTGAGAAGCCAGGAAAGGAAGTGGGGGGAGGTGAAGGAAGAGGCAGGTACTGGAGCAGATTCTGAACAGCAATGGATTTGGGAAGTGGAAGTCTCTAGAACTACCATTTACTCTGTGTTTTTAAAGGCATTTTACTGTTTTTTTTTTCCCCACCCTTCTTTTTCTACCTTAATCTTTATAGGAAAGTAACCCCGGGTTATTAAGAGATTATTGTATTGCTTTCTGGAAATAAACATAGTTCTTCTTGTTTTTGACTGGGAGCAGTTTTACAATGCTATTTAGCTGAGGCCAGAAGAAATAGAGTGTCAGAATAAAGATTCTTTTTCCTTCCTCATGGCGGTGAAGTAAATTCAGCCTTTAATGTGAAGAAAGTTGAGTTTCTGCTAAAACCCAGAGGTACCATCATTAGCTTGGGAAGGGCCTTTGGTCTTTAAAGTGTTCACCCTCAGGCTATTGCAGGAGGCCCGGAGAACTGGGCTTTCAATGGCTTCAAGACTGAATCACCTGCTCCAGCTCTGAAGCTATCAATCAGTGTGGCTACATTACCAACAGATACAGTGTATTTCATTTAGCTGTCAAAATCCTTGGCCAGATGCTACCACAACTATTAATAAAAATATTCAGTTACCGTAGATGGGATTAAGCATAAAGAAACTGACTTCAAACCAGGAAGCAAAGGGTAGAGAGAAACTCTGGGTGGAAACACCAACAGCTGAGTCCTTCATTGCCTGTAATAGGGACTGCTCTTTTGAAAGCCCCTTTTATGAGCTTTCAACTCAGTGGTTGAGCCCTTGCCTGTCTGTGTGAGGTCCTGGGTTCAATACTGAGCATGGCAAAAGAGAAACAAAACCATTACTTTGTAATCTACGGAAAGTATGCAGTACATCTTCAAGTTTGCCAAAGGCAGTGTTAAAAACTCTAGAGGCCAACAGATCTGCCCGGGGCAAATTATTGAACCTCATTTTTAAGATCTGTAAAATGGAAATAGTTATATCATCTCATTGGATCTGAGGATATATGAGATAAAGCCTTTTAGCTCAGTGTGTGGGGTTCCTTCGTTATCTATAGCTACAGTTTTATTTCTGAAGAAAAATTCCTAAACAATGGGGAAAACATACAGAAAACCTCAGTGGAACTGTATGCTAAGCCTGGAGGATGTACAGAACATAAGTCCCCAAATGTGCTTCCCACCCTTGCTGGGCTGCCAACTCTGCGCTTCTTCCAGCACATGACTCATCGGCTGGTGGCACCTTCACTCCGTGGTCTGAGCTCATCCTCAGGGGGCTCAACCCTTCCCGCTTCCCTATGCCCACCACACTCCATCCACCCCTTAATCTTGCCCTTGGTTTAGACCAGGGCTTAGCAAACTTTTTCCAAAAGGCGTCACTTAGTATTTCTTGTTTAGCCATCTGTGCAGTTTCTGTCACAATTACAATCATCCCTTGGCATGGGGAAGAGATTGGCACCTGCATACCCTCGGATACCAAAATCTGCAGATACTCAAGTCTGTTTATAAAATGGTATACTATTTGCCTATAATCTATGCACATCCTCCTGCATACTTTAAGTCACCTCTAGATTACTTACAATACTGAACACAATGTAAATGCCATATGAAAAGTTGGTGTACTTTATTATTTAGAGAATAATGACAAGGGGAGGGGAAAGTCCGTACATTTTCAGTACAGATGCAATTGTTTTTACCAAGTATTTTTGAATCCATAAAAGCAGATCTTGTAGATATAGAATATTGACTGTCCTCAGCTCTGCAATTCTAGTAGAAAAACAGCCATGGACAATAGCATAAAGGAATGGTTGTAGGGCTGTGGATGTAGCTCAATGATAGAGAGCTTGCCCAGCATGCCTGAGGCTCTGGGTTCCATCCACAAGGCAGGGATGTGGGGAAAAGAGTGAGTATGGCTGTGTTCCAATAAAACTTTATTTACAAAAATGGGCGGGAGCAGGATTTCACTCCCTAGAGTATAGTTAGCTGGCCTCTCATTTAGACAATGATCTCTCTGGTATTGAAACTGAACAGAAGGATCCAACACTACCCAAGAGGTATCCTTAAAATCTGTTTCTTCCATTTTTAACAGCCATGGCTGCTCCATACACCTTGTGGCCATGTGGGAAATTTTGCTTTGGCTGCAGCGGCTTCCATGACAGGTCCATCCCAGATGAGTGTAGCTCTGTGACTGAGCACTCGCCTGGCTTGTGTGAGGTCCTGGGTTCAATACACAGCATGGCAAAAAAAGAAACAAAACCATTTGTGTGTGTGTGTGTGTGTGTGTGTGTGTGTGTGTGTGTGAGTCATGCAGCTTCTCTTGAATGACTCCACTCCTCTGCAGCCCTTTAGCTGTTCCCAATCCAGGCCACAAGACCCTTTTCTACCCATGACTAAGCACAAACTGTGACTAACCTGCAGGACACTGCTGGTGCAGGAGCCCACCTTTTTTCCTATATAAGCAGCCTTCCCATTCCCTTATCAGAACATTCCAGACGTTGCTTTCCATTATACTGAAGCATATGTTCCAATAAGATCTCTTTTGAATGAATTTTACTTTGCCTATTTGTGATTTCTATCTTAAGTAGAGCAAGGTAAGCTGGTTGCACTAAGAGCTGGTGACATTTAGGCTACTGGCATTAACAGTGGCCAGCAGCCAGGACTTGTAACACTGGAATCAGCTAGTAGCCAGAGAGTGGTGAGAGTGAGAATCAGCAGTGGAGCATGGTTGGGAGCCACTGGCTCCAACTGCTGGGAAAGTTTCAAAGAACTGTTGACAGTTGCTGGTTCTAGCTGTCAGGTGAGCAGAGAGTACGGCCACTAAGACTAAGAGCCGAGAGCCTCTGGCATTCAACACTCAGAGCTGCTAACACTAAGGGAGCTGCACTTTGCCTAGTCCAGATTTCTATTTGGGTTGAGCAAGAGAATCCTCAACTGATTGTACCAGTATTGGTTCCAGGACCCCAGGGCTTCCTGCAGTCCTGATCTAATCTTGTTACTTACTTTTTGGTTTTGGGTTTTTATGTTTTTTGTTTTTAATCGGCACTCCGGATTTAACCCAAGGCCTTGCACATGCTAAATAAGTGCTCTTTCAGGAGCTACACCCACAACTCCTATTTTTTGTCACTTTTTATTTAAAATCTTTCAATGATTTCCCATGGTTTTTGCAAATGGTGGTCTTGGACCATATCATTAAAATTGTGCCCCAATTGCCTTTTAAAATGTAGATTTCCAGGTTCCTCTCCAAAGCCATTAAAATAGAATCACCTGGGTTGGGCTGGGAGTTGAGGGGTTTTTTTTTTTTTTGGTGGTTATGGGGTGGGGGAATTAGCACTTTATTTGGGAATTGGATTTTAATGAATCTCCCAGGGAATTCTAACATAGCAGCTCTCAAAGTGAGGTTCCTAGACCTCTGCAGGATCCACCATGTGTTTTGGGGAGGTTTGAAAAACAGAAAAGAACAAATGGAATCTGTTGTAGGAGGTGGAGAGGAATGGGAAGGTTGGGGGAAGGAGAGCCTCACAGGGAAGGTGGCAGCTGATAGAGGTGCCTGATAAGAGGTGAGTGTGTCTCTGGAAGGAACATCCCAGAGGAACTGTAAGTTCAAAGGCCCTGTGGCTGAGATGTCTGGTAGAAATCCAGTGTGGCTGTATGAGGAAGGAAGGGAGGGAGAGAGCAGAGGGAAGAAGAGGAGGACATGAGACTATAGAGGAGCCAAGCAGGTGGTGCAGGACCCTGGAGGCCCTTGAAGGACTGGCTTTCCCCCAGAGCAAGATGAGAACCATTTGAGCAGGTCTAACTCTGCAAACTAGTCCGAGAATTTAGCCATCTCTTCTTTCTTCTTGACACACTTCCTCCTTTTCTTCCTCAGAGTATTAACTCTCTTCCTCCTGTGTGCTGTAAGCTCCTCTAGGATCCAGGCTCAGGCTTACCCACCTTTATCCTCAGTGCCAAAGATTCCCAGGACCATGTGGATGATCAGCAAACACTGAGGCATATAAGAACACTGTCCTCCTCTGTGGCTTCATTCTGACCTGAGCTGGTAAGAACTGCTTAAGAAAAATACATGTACAGCTCCAATTTAAAAAAATAAATAAATACAATTTTTTTTGAATAAACGCTAGAAAAAAATTTCCCATAAGTTGCTTAATAAATGATATGTCATCTTTTTCACAATCCAACATCAAGCACGTCACCGTCACCAGAGAGCCAGAAACCAACATGCCTTTCCTTTGTGATCACAGATCAATCTGAATTTTAAAATTAGTATTTTCTGGATGCGAGTCTGTGGCATTGGGGAAGCAATCTCTCCTTTCCTCATGGGGCTACCAGGGAGTTTTACAATTATTTTTCCGCTCTTCTTAGAATGTAGCTGGCCTTCTGTGTTGGTGTGTCCTACATCTCCCTGTGGGCATCTTGCTGGGCAGTGTTTTCCTTAGTATTATCCTGGCCTGACACTCCAAGGCTGGACTCCAAGGTGCCTGGTGCTGATACCCCACTGCTGATGAAAATCAGTCAGGGCTGAGTTCCGTTTCCCCAGATGTGAAGATTGAGCACCCAAGAGACACCAAGGCAAGCAGAGGAAGCCAGTTTTATTTGAGGATAGAACAGAGACAGGCTTCTCTGCAAGGAAGGGTTCTCAGAGCTGGGTGTCCGGGGCAGTGGGGGTGTCCTGCCCCTTTTATACATTTTAGAATCATTTTGTTCTCATGGCCTTTCCTCCCTTCATCCTGTGTATACTATTTGTGGACCAAAGTGACTTGACCAAAAGGTGAGCCAAGGGCAGAAATGAAGCAGCCCAGGAGTCCATGCTGGAAAGGAGAAGCCCAGGAGAAATTCATTAACAGCCCCTTGTGGGGAGGTACACCCCCACCCCAGGCAGGTGACTTTCTGGCCATGGTGAGGAGAGGGGGGTATGAGAGGCTACCAGGACTCCTGACCTCTCTCCCTTTACTTCAAAGAACACAAAGTAAACCAAAGAGCCCTCGTTTCTTTCCACAGCTTGAGGTGTCAGGAACTCAAAAGGAGGAACGTTATGTTGCTGTATTAGGATACCACCTAATGAGTTATTTCTGAAGACCAGAAGTTGACTTGGCTCATGGATCTAGAGACTGGGAGATGCAAGATCCAGAAGCCACTCCTGTGAAGGTCTTCTTGCTGGGTCATCCCATGGCAGAAAGCATCACATAATGAGAGAATCTCTAAGAGAGAGCAAGAGATCTAGCACACAGCCCCCAAAGTCCTTCTATAATGGGAATTGATCCATTTGTTGAAGTAAAAAGCCCTGATGACCTAGATACTTCCAATTGGGTTCCCCTCCCCATGCTAATGCATTGATGTAGTGGTCAGCTTTTCATTGCTATGACAAGATACCTGAGAAGAACAACTTGAGGAAAGATTTATTTGGACTCACAGTTTCAGAGGTTTCAGGCCATTGTCAGCTGGCTCCACTGTTTCTGGGGCTGTAAGGAACAGGGAGAAAGCAGCAAGGACAAAATACAGTCATCTATGGCACAATCCCTTCAACTAGATCCCACCCCTTGTAGTCTTCACCCCCCCTCAACTGCATCATCAGATGAGGACTAAACCTTCAGCACATGAGTCTTGGGGGCCCATTCCAAACTACTAGACTCAAACTACAGTAACTGTGGATTAAGTTGACAACACATACTTGGGGGGAGGACATAGTCAAAGGTTGGCAAGTAGAATTTAAGATGAATGGCACTATTCAAAGAAATGAGTATTTGACTTACTACATGCTTATGTGTGTACATTTCATTAAGGATGTCAAGATGGCTCATACAATACTTTTATTCTCAGGCGCTGCCCCTTCTGTTTATCTGTATTGATAAAAAATAAATCCAAAGGCTCTCATTGTCCTGTGTCTAAGCAGACCGTTTTTGAACGGCTGTCTGAGCTTCCTCGGCACAGGAGGAATCTACGGCTCTCCCCCTCCACACTGGGTGCCCACCCACGAGTTGTCAGCTTCAGGGGGCTGTGGCTGTTCCACTTTGCTTCTGTGGTTGGTGTGGTACCAGCACAGTACCTTTCATGTGGAAGGGATGTTTGATTGACATCTGTTAAACAGATATGACTGTGACACACTATATAATTTTAAAATATTAGTTTCTGCTCTCTCCAAAATTTCTTTCTACTCTATAGCCCTTGTTCTACCCCAGGAAGGTAGTCATGGACGGGTCATGGACGGGTCATGGACGGGTCATGGATGGGTCATGGACAGGTCATGGATAGTCACTGCCTCGAGGAATGAGTGATTAGAGAGAAGTGGCTTATGAGGGAAATCAGGCCAGAAACCCTTGATTTGGACAATGAGTTAGATGTCTGGAATGAATGGAGAGTAAATGGGGAATGAGGAAAGTGTAAGCGAATCCCCAGCCCTCTCCACCTCCATCTTTCCTATGCTCCACATCCCAGGTAGATGACAGCGGAGGCCCAGGCATGTTTAAAGAAGTGGAAAGAGGTAAGACCTGAGCCCTGGCCTCTGGGTGAGCCGGGGAGGAGGTGAGTACCAGGGCTCCCGAGCAGGCATGGCTGTGATGGCCTCACCTGGGAGCTGTGAAATGCTCCCATGAGCCTGAGGGTGGCATCTCTTGGTGGACAGCCTGCCTCTGTGGGCCACCCCCAGTCACACAACATCCCCACAGCTGGACGTGCCCAAAGAGCACAAGAAGGTTTGAATAGTGGGTGGAGACAGCTGTGATGAGAGTGAATCAGTGGCCGTAGAGGCCGCGATTGTTTCAGTAGGGTCCTTTGTGGAGGCTCAATGTCACCTAGAACCAGGTCCCCAGTTTTTTTCTAGGATCATTCTCCCGGCTTTAAGATCCAATCTGGAGACGAGGGCTTGGAATAGAAATTCAGACCAGCTATAGGGAAATGAATTCATTTTCTTTTGAAACTGAGTGCATGGGAAAAGATCATGCTCACTACAGATAAGAGAATAGCTGAGCCGCGTCACTAGTGCTTTTTCTTTCATCCCTTTCCGACTTCTTCTGATAAGACACAAACATGGAACCAAATTAGGGTCTGCTGCATGATGTTTGTCCAGTTATTGAGACTGTGGTCCCAGCCCTGTCAGGCACTTGGGGATAGGTTTATAGATTGCCTTTGCCCCAATATTTTCTAGGCCCTACCTCCTACAGGTTTAATCACCTTACCATAGCGCTATGACGACCAAACTTTCAACACATGGGCCTTTGAGGAACATTTAAATTCATACTATAGAGCCCATGAAGCCTACTTTGTTGTAAATGTTAAGAATGCATTAGTTAGTGGCTGGGGTTGTGGCTCAGTGGTAGAGCACTTGCCTAGCATGTGTGAGGCATTGGGTTGGAGTCTCAACATCACATACAAATTATAAATCAATAAAATAAAGGTCCATCAGCAAAAAAAAAAAATTTAAAAAAAAGAATGCATTAGCTATTTTGGCCATCAGATACTTTTCTGGTAACAGAAAGTGGAAGAGGGACACCTACTAGGAGATCAATGGACTTGTCAAGCATGTAGGCAAGAGATTGGTGAGTGTAGGACTAGAAAGAAGGAATGGGTGTGGTGCAATAGATTGTCTCACTGTCCCTGGGGCCTAAGAGGGGGATAGTCCAGGCTCTCCATGGTAATGCCCTTATTTGAGACTGGGTCTTGGAGAAAGTTTGTGTCATTGACAGGAAGAGGAAGTGTGGAGAACAGAGCTGGCTTTGGGAGGCGAGTGAGAGTAACCGGCCTTAGTCATGCTAAGTGGGAGATAAGGACAGGGCCTCCAAGACAAAATATCCCACTGGGAATTGAAGATGAAGAAGAAAAATCAGATTTGGAAATGTGGATTTGAAAGTTAGTGGTGTTGCATAACTTTTGAGACTGTGAGGCCACGTGCAATTTCTTAGGAATTGAGTGGATAGATAAGCAAGGTGCTAAAAATCAGAGGAGGAGGCGTTCAGAATATTTTCTACCACCACTTAAAGGAATCAGGCAATTCGCTGCATCGTTGGATCCAGTAGCCTGGTGGAAGTTTTTTTCCACTTGGGATTTCCAGGAGATGGTTGTACAGAATAACAAACCTGTTTTGATCTTTCAGTGCTAAAACATGATTTAAAAAAAAAAAAAGTCAGAATACTGGTAAAACCTCACAGAGTTAAGTGTCACAGGGATCTTGTAGCAGGTTCCTTAGCACCCACCCCCCCCTTCCCCTTTTCCTCACTTTTTAATGATCCATTTATTTTTCAGGCAATTCTTTCAGGAATTTAAAAGTTTAAGCAGGGGTTACATGGAGAACTAACAGGAAATGTCTCATCTTTCCAAGTTTATTGTTGAGAGTGGCCAGATGTCATTTGTTTGTGAGTGGGAAATGGGAAGTTAGATCACAGAATGTGAAATTTAAAACTCCCCCTCTTTTTTTTTTTTTTCCAGGGAGGTGGAGAGGAGAAACTCACAGGGAAGCCACTTTGACTCCTCGGACTGTGTTAACAGCGTAGGGGCAGTGCTCATGAGAAAGATGCTAACATGAGAACATGTTTTACAGTCTGTAAGCTTTGCTCTTTTCAAGGTCTGTGTGCAAACAGCTGGTTTCGCCTGGATGCGCCAGGGTGCTTGGGAGCTCTCTGTGGATCTGCTGTAATTATAAACTCCATGAAGTGCCAGGAATGGAGGCCAACGTTCTTATTGGTCATCATGCCCTAGAATAAAACCATCAGAAACTAACTTAGGAAGTGTCCTTCAGCATTTAGTGCTTACAAAAGCAATTATATTGATTTTTTTTTTTTAAATTATATTTTCAGCCTCTGTGGTTTAAACTCTAGGTCAAATACTTCCAGACTCTTCAGTCTGGCTGGCTTCGATCTGGTCCCTTGCCTCTTAATTGCTCCGTTGACTGTCCCGGAAATACCCTCTTTGTCCCTTGCTGTTGCTACAGTGGGCCTTGGCAGGCTCCCACTCCACCAGGTGTTGTCCCCAGCCATTGCCATGGCAGCAATGTACAACAAAGACTCTGAGGGTCTTGGAATTGACAGGCCTGACACGGGCCCTGAAGGCCCTTCTCCGGTTCATGATTTGCTAATACATCTGTCTTCCTCAGAGAAACAGAGCAGATTGCCCCTCCTTATTGGAAGATGACAGGCTCCAGGCCAGACAATCAGATGAAAACTTGGAATTGGTTATTGGATCACTGGGCCAAACATGGGCTACTTAGCTGAATGAGAAGATACAAAGAGGGATCTAAGAACAGCTACAGGATTCAGAATTTCTTGACCAGTTTTGCAAAGGAAAAGGAAAAGGAAGCCCCCACTTACCGACTGGACTTTCAAGGGTAAAAGAAAGAGTCCCTATCCTCTTTTCAAAGTTATTTAGCAGGTTTGTCTTTCCTGGGCCCTACCTAAGATCCTGAAATCCCCGCATAAGACTCTTAGAGTTAACTCTTTACAGCTCCAATTACACAAGTACTGAGCTGAAGAAGCCAGCCCTTGACCAGGCTTTTCTGCATACTGGTTTCCTAATCATCTACTATTGATGCACCACAGGATGGAAAACAATGTGTGCATGCATGCTTGCGTGTGTGCGCACGCGCACAAACACACACACATACACAATTTTTAATTTCATTAATATCATGTAAAATGCACATGAGTCAAAATTTGCCTTTGCAACTATTTTCAAATATACAATTCAGTATCATTCACTGTGTTGGGCAGCAAATTTCTAGTCCTTTTTTTTTTTTCAGAACTTTAAAATTTTCCCAAACAAAATCTCTCTACCCATTAAGCAATAATGCCCCATTCCCCCTCCTTCATTCCCTAGTAACCTCTTATTTTACTTTCTGTCTCCTTGAATTTGCCTATTCTAGATATCAACAGATAAACTTTAAAAATTGTTTTCGTTTTATTTAGCATAAAATGCATGGAAAATGATTCATGCATTTTTATACATGCTCACGGAACAAAGAAAAGTACAAAGGAAAAAAAATATAAGCAAAAGAAAATTACATCATCACATACCATTGTCAACATTTGCTGAACATTATCACAGACACCTTTCCATGCACATAGACATTCAGAGCCATAGGAAGAAAAATGCAGAACCAGATGGGTAAACTTTGAAAAAAAATGAGATTATTCAACATATGGGCTTTTTAAGTTAGAAATTTAATTGTGGAGGAGAATTTAACAGAAGAAAAAGGGATTGAAAACATTGTCCAGCTTTGGATAAGTGATTATTCACTTAACAAATATTAACTCTGAAAAAGATGTTGGACTCCTTCATTTGTTGATGATGTTTTTCAACTTGGACTGTCGCAGAGCAATGCTGTAGTGAGCAATGGTGACATTCAAGCACTCAGCCCAGGAGGCCTGAGGTGGAGGCTGACACCTGGCTTTAGGGCACCAGGACTTTCTGCTTGGAGCTTGGAGCTTTCATTTTCAGAGCCAATCATGATGCTAATGCAAACAGGCCAAGCATTATATAACCCATCACCTTCCATGTATTAAGATCCTGGATCCTTACAACCAACCAGTGATTGTGCTACTGGCTACTTACTAGTATCTATAGTAGGACTGAATGAGTGAACAGCTGAGGAATTTGCCCAAGGTCACAAAGCTGGAGGACCCAGGCAGGCTGACAACCGAGCTCACATCACCTCTGAAGGTGAGCTTCCATTGGATCTGCGACTTCAACAAGGGGGCTTTTGCTGGCTGGGCTCACTGTCGGGGAGAAGGATGGTGAGGTCCAGCCAACCCTGGCTATTAACATGGTGCATGCCCATGACTTATCTCATTTGCTCTTCTCCAATACATTCCCATCTGACCGAGGAGAGAGAACAGACGTTAACTCTTCTGAGTACACAGTCCAGAGTCAGCTTTGGCCTCTGACTTCAGAACCACCACTTTCTGTTTCTGCCCCTCTCCTCAGCCCAGCTCTCTCTGAGCCTGATGCTGATACGTTGCAAATGTACAAGGGGAGGAGTACTTTAAAAACAAAGGCCCCTCTTTTGAGTGAATACCTGTGGAATACCATATAAAGAAAAATCAAGGGCTTCATATTGGTTTCCTGAAGCTGCCAGGAACAAATTACCATCAGCAGTGGTTTAAAACAGAAGAAATTTACAGTCATGTATCAGTTGGGGATTTATTTGGATAAATGCATTTTTAGGCAATTTCTTCATTGTGAAAACATCATAGAGGGTACTTACACCAAATGAGAAGAAGACTTCAGTGACACTAGGTGATATAATCTTATGGGCTGCTCTTGTGAGAAACTGATGTGATTCCATTTTTGAAAAAAAAAAAATGACAGCAGCTTCTACCTCAAATCCTGTCCAAAGGAAGGGGACGTTACCCTTGTCCTTGGAAAAACCCACAGAGAGCTCCTAGGCACATACCCACCCTACTGAGTTGTTTGTCTGTAAATAACAGGAGAGCTCTTTGGCGCCAGGTATCCCTGACTCAATTAGGCTAGGTGAGGACCCATAGCAACCCCCCTAGCAACCACCAATCAGCATGAGACAGGGAAAATACCTGGGATGCCAGATGACCCCCCCAGTAGTCTCGGTGGTTGATAACATGTTAGGAAACCATGTAGTTTAGCACATATACCCCTCACGGATTAAACCAATCAATTCAAACGAACCCCCCTCTTGTACTAACCAATCACCCCTACCCAACTTGTTCCCGCCAGTGAATGTGCTAATCAATGTTAAGAGTTGTTGTTTGACTTTCCCACGGTATGGAATGATTTGCTGTGTGATGTTGTGACACATAGAGTATCCCCCCAAAACCTATAAAATCTCACTGGACAAAGGACCGGGACTCACTCCTTGGGACCACTGCGACAGAAACACTGGTGAGTCCAGGCTCGAGCTTGCAATAAAGACTCTTGTGTGATTACATCGTATTTGGCTCCTGGAGGTCTATTGGGGTCCCACAAATCTGGCATTACACTTGTATATGTGATCCATCATCGATTGAAGCATTGGTATGTAGCACATGACTGTCCTTTCTCACAGTTCTGGAAGCCAGATGTCCAAAATCTAGGTATTGGATGGGCCACACCCTCTGAAATTTCTAGGGGAGAATCCTTGCTTGCCTCTCCCAGCTCCTGGTGACTCATGACAATCTTTGGCATTCCTCGGCTTGTGGTTGCATCACTCTGCTCTGGGCTTCCTTCACATCACCTTCTCCTTTCTTATAAGGGCATTTGTCATTGATTTAGGGCCCACTGTAATTCAGAATGATCTTGAGATGCTTCACTTAATTACATCTACCAAAACCCTTTTTCCAGGTAAAGTCACATTCACAGGTTCACAGCAGATATGTCTTCTGGGGACCTCGAAACCCTTGACTTACTTCATGGCTAGTGACTGAGTGAAAGGAACTCACTCCAGTGGGTAACTTCAAGGCCGCCACTGACAGAAAAGTGGCCCCTGATTAAACTTCATGCCTGTCTGTCACAGGGAGCCACTGGCAGCTACATCAGAGCTGTATTGCACCATCTTGAATCATAGTGAGACTTACAACTGCAAAGGCTCCTACATTTTGCCCTTGTATAGAATTTCTCTTTGGGGGTTAAAAATGCACATCCACACTTAGTTTCTGACTAGGAGGGGAAAAGGAAAGAAAAACAGCAAAGTTCAGATCTCATGAGGCTGTGCCACACGTCTGTATATAATGTTCTCCTCACAAAGATGTTATAGTGAATGCTTTGAACTGTCCCCATAAGGCATATGATGCAATTAGAATATCCAACAAGTTATTTTGGGAAAATAAGCTGAGTCCTAGTACAGAACACCCATTAAACCTGTAACCCTTGGTCTGACTTTGTGCCTCTCATTCTAGGCATGGTGTTGTAAGGCCTAAGGCCCCCAGCTTCAAGGGAAGAGGACATCAGTGGAGAGATCATGGTTCTACTCTGGCCAAGAGACCCAGGCCTACTAAATCTCTGTCATAAGAATACCTTGACTTTTTGGTAGGGAAGAAGTGTCGGGGATTGAACTCAGGAGCACCTAACTACTGAGCCACATCCCCAGCCCCATTTTGTATTTTATTTAGAGACAGGGTCTCACTGAGTTGCTTAGCAACTTGCTTTTGCTGAGGCTGGCTTTGAACTTGCAACCTCCTGCCTCAGCCTCCCGAGCGACTGGGATTACAGGTGTGTGCCACCATGCTCAGCCATAAGAATACTTTGTTAAGTTAAAATTCTCTTTTCTTCCACCCTATTATGACTTAGTTCTAAAAATGACCCCCAAAGAACTCATGTGTTAGGCACTATAGCAATGTTTAGAGGTGAGGCTTGTCAGTGGATTGATCCATTTGATGGATTAGTCATTTGAATGGACTATTGGGTGATAATTGTAGGCAGGTGGGGCATGGCTGCAGGAAGCAGATCACTATGATTTTGAGGAATACCTCTTGTCCCTGACTCCTTACTTTCTCTCTCCCCTCTCTCTCTTTCTGCTTCCTTGCTCCCATAAACTGAGCACCTTTCCTCCTCTACCTCTTCAGCACAATGTTCTGCTTTATTTCAGGCCAAGAGCAATGGAATTGGCTGCCCATGCACCCAAATTCCTGAACTGTGAGGCCAAACTAAATTTTCCCTTCTCTTAAGTTGTTCTAGTCAGGTATTTTGGTCACAGTGGCAAAAAAGCACTGTCTAACACAGAGATCATCTCATACCCAATTTAAAGAGGCTTGAGATGGATACGTTTCCAATATTAAAGACTCCTTTCTCATCATTCTCTGACTTGCTCATCCCTCCCTTGAATCTCCCTGCTCAGCTCGGGCCCCACTACCCACACTTTCCTCTGAAATCCCAAAGACTTTATTGATGCACCCCTCATCACCGATGCTGGAGGGTGGGTAGATGATGCTAATTTCTTGCTCCCCCGTATCTCTGTGTATCTCTGTCTGTGACTCGAAGCAATGCCAATGCCATTTGAATGATACTGGAAGCCCCTGGTATTCCCAGAATTCCTTCCTCCGCCCTAGATTAGCAGGAAGGCAGTCAGTTTCATAGAATTTGGGAGCTTCATAAATTTATGAATAGTTGTCTTCTACTGATTTGATTTATCTTGAAAACTGGTTGTTGAAGTTCCTTCCTTTGCCCCTTTAAAATAGCTTACTGGTAGTTTTATCATTTAGATCCCATTCTTGTTTCAGAAAAATAAAAAAGTAAAGCATCATATCTGGGCATCTGACCGTTTTTATCTGTGGCTAATGCCGTAATCGGAGAATCAGTGTGATAGGGACTGCCAGGCATGCATCGCTCCTCCGTGGCTCCTTCCCTAGTTTCCTCCTTAGGAAATGATTCTCTTGCAACCTGGGTGGGTGGTGCACCCCCACCCAGCTGTGGTTATTGTCAAATGCATGAGTCAGTGGCCAGAACAGCTCCTTCAACCCTCTTCAGGGGCCTCTGCCCATCATTCACACAGGGCCAACTTCAGTCAGGCCCTGTTCACCTGCTTTTGCAAGTACCAAATCCTCTCATCGGGCCTCTGTGGATTATCATCTCCATTTTCAAACAAGAAAATTGGGGTCTGGAGGGCTGCCCAAGGTCATGAATGGACCCCAACTGCCTGGCTTCAGAGCTCATTCCTTTGATCACTGTGCCAACCTGCTACATCAGGGGGCTGATCTCTTAAGGCAGAAGGGCCACACTGTTGCCTGTGTGAAAGGCCACACTGCTGCCTTTAAGAAAAAAGAGTAAACATCTTAATAACATGCACTTTGAACATTCCAATGTGGAAAGCAAATTATTGCACATTCAATATGGTAAGAATCCCATGGGTTAGGATAAAGACACTATTTTGGGGGTGGGGTGGGTGCGGGTACTGGGAATTGAACTCAGGACCGCTAAGCCACATCCCCAGCCCTGTTTTGTACTTTATTTAGATAGTGTCTCCCTGAGTTGCTTAAAAACTCACTTTTTGCTGAGGCTGGCTTTGATCCTCCTGCCTCAGCCTCCCAAAACGCTGGGATTACAGATGTGTGCTACTGTGCCAGGCTTAAAGACATTTTTTTTTAAAATCCCTGTTTTACTCATGAGGAAATTGGGAGTTCCGATATCTTGATTTGCCTAAGGCCACCAGTTGGTAGGTAGGGATTTGAGTCTAGTGCTTCTGTCCCTAAGTCCAGGCTTCTTTCTACAGCCCAAGACAGTGCCTACTTGTGGTCTGCTTTGATCATTTAGAGAAAACTCGCTTCCCCTAAAACATCTTTTGCACCTGCCTGGCCCCTTGTCTGTAGTCCCTCCGCCAAACCTGCCTCCGCTAGAACCCGACCCTGTAGGGGATCTTCCATCCATCAGTTTGGCCAAGGTTCCTTCTCAGGATCTGAACTAACTGAGGTGCTCACAGATTCAATGTTAATAGAATGGATGGATTTGTTCCCAGTTAGTTTTCCCCGGAAAATTCCAGTGAGAATGCAAATAAGTCGACTGGCAGAGAGGCCTGGAATTTTTTTATTGATTCCCCTCCCAGAGGACTGAGCCTTGATAGGGCAAGAGGAGAGAAGAAGGGAAAGCCCCTGGGGGCAGTGAGCCCTCCAGCAAATCAAGTGCAAGGTGGAGACCCCAGACCCCCATGGAAGAAAGAAAAGAAGCAGTCCTGGTCCTGGGGAGGGACAGGGGTAAGACAGGCCCTACAGGCTTCAGTTTCACCCTGGGTTGTCTGGTCCTTGGGACACAGTGAGTCCAACCCCTCCCACACACACACAATGGGTAAGGCTGGGGGCCCAAGGCTGGATTCTCCCCAGTCCCAGAGCAAGGGCCAAAAAAGTGAGTTTTCCCAAGAAGGTCCAGGGAACTTGCCTAGATACCCCCCTATTTAGGCCAGGGTCTCCCTTCCTTTTACAGAACAGTACACTGAGAAAGGAGAGGAAGTGCATCTCCTCACCCCACGCGAGTTCATCAAATGGTCCTGCTTCTTGCCCAGGCCTTTCTCTACGCATCAACACACATAGGTTCATATTGTACACCATAGTGGGACCTTGCTCTGTCGATCTTTCGGTGACTTATCTTTTCCACGTAAATACGTTGGACAGCTCACTGTCAATTCACACATCAGATGAGCTGTAATCTTTGGAAAATAGCTGCATTGCATTTCGTCATCCCACATACCAGACATACCTCCATGTCCTGAGCCAGTCTCTCTCCCTGGTGAACAAGAGAGCTGCCTCCAGGTTGTTACAACCCGCACTTACATAAAGCCATTTACACAGAGGCACATGGATGGAGCAACTGTTTATTTTGAGAGATTCCCATGGTCCACTTCGCCTTCTCTCCCTAGTCTTTACTGAGGAAGGGAGTGTATTTCTCCTGGGCTCAGCTTTAGAAATCGAGTTCCATGCTGCCCTCCCAACTGTGCCAGGGCAGCGAGTGAATCATTTCACCCGGTTTCTGAGCCAACCTCCGTGAAAATGACGACGACGAGTGAAAATCCTGACCCACAGTCATCACACAGGTGGCCTCTGGCCTCCTATTCCGGAGAACGGAGGCTTCCCTGCATCATTTTCTGTAATGCCAAAGGAAATCCCCAGAGCAGGCGGACTCCCTGATGCCTCACGGAAGGCACTCCCACGGAGATAACCGGATGAATGCTTTCTTCATCACAGCCCCTGGTTCTCAATGGCCTCCCGGCTGCCAAGAAACCTTTCTGAGCTCATTGCCGCTGCGGCAGCCAGACTGCACTTCCTAGAAAATTGTCATTCCATTGACTGTTTACTCTTGGGGTGGATCACTGCTTCCCATAAGCTCTTGCAGCCCTAAGGTAGTCTTTTGGTAAATCCCACCAGGTGTCGACACGAAGGGGAAAAGACGTTCTGTATTTTACATTCTTGATTTTTTTTTTTAATGTGTCAGAGAAATGGAAGTCATGGTCCTATTTTTAGTTCACGCTAAAAGCAAGCAATGGACAATTCTAGCAAGGGAACTCAATGTTGTGTCACAATCACTCTCGCAGTGGTGCACTGCTTGGGATGTGAAAAGGACAAGGAGACGAAGTTCCTTCCTAATATATTTCTCATGCATGTCGTTGACAGCTTTGATTTTTTTTTTAATCAGCCTCTGTAGAGACTATCAAAAATTGACAGTGCTGACCATATTGCAAGTTGTCATAGCCAGGTGTTGGGAAAAGTTTTCAATTAGCAATAACTGAGCCTCAGATAAACCTTATTGGCTGTGATCCTGCTGCTGCACAAATCTCACAGTCTCGATTTTTGCCAAACACTCTATGAGCCACTTATATTAGTTCCTTATCAGTTTAATGACTTTTTTAGTTGTCGTAGATTCATCTTCATGAACATCTTATACAATGGGTTGGGTGTGCTGATTGGGTTTCAACACATATCAAAAATTTAAATGTTGCTCATCACCTAAAATACTCTGGAATCCAACCCAGTGGCACACTCTGAAAAAATCAGACCTTATTGGGTCGCAGACTCAAGCTTTCTATGGGGGAGTGGTCTGAGGCTAGCATGGGTTGATTACTGCTAAGACATTGAGATACTGCCATTTGTCTTTGCAATTGCAATTTTTTTTAAGGGGATTAAACCCAGGGGCACCTAACCATAGAGCCACATCTTCAGCCCTTTTAATTTTTTATTTTGAGATAGGGTCTTGCTAAATTGCTTAAGTTCAGGCTAAGTTGCTCAGGCTGTCTTTAAACTTGAGATCCTCCTGCCTCAGCCTCTCTAGTTACTAGGATTACAGTTGTATGTCACTGCACCTGGCTTGTCTTTGCATTTTAATGCATTTACTGTACTACAGATCCAAAAATCGGGAGTTGGGAGGGTTGGAAAAATAATCTACGTTTTGGAAGGTAGAGCAGCTTAATGAAAAAAATGTGTGGACTTTGGAATCGGGTCTAGATACACACCTTAGTGTCATTATACAGGTTCCTCCTTTGTAAAGAGGGGATAGTGATAGCCACTTATAAACTGAAGCGATAATTATCTGAGATAATAGATACAAAGTGCCTGGGGGAGGGAAGGTATCAATTACCCTGTGGCAGCTAGCAGGGCCTCCGAGCAAGTGTAGATGTGATAACCACCCAAGATAGACCCAGCCCAATAGCAGTGTAGGCTACCCCTACTACAGGGCCTTCTAAAGCATTGATGGAAAAAAATCAACAGCCTTTGAAAAAGGTTTCCAGTTATGAAAAGGTCAAGCTCCCTAAGATTTAAGATAAGGCACTATGAGTTTCTTGGGAAACAATTGCCTTGAAGAGCTTTGGAGAATCGCAGGAAGTCCTCCTGTTGATGTCCTGGGCTTCTGTTCAGTGAGTGACATAGGGGTTAAAAAATAAGCTGAAACACTCACTGGGCATCTCTTCAAAAAAAAAAAAAAAGGTAAAGGCAAGGTTCCAAGTGAAGAACTCATTAGATGGGAAAAGGCAATATAGTGTCATAGTGAAGGGTATGGATTCTAGCCCTGGTGCCTGGGCTTGAATCCTGCTTTGACTGCACACCAGCCCTGAACCAGAAATGCAAAGGCCCTGGGGTGGGAGCATGGTTGAGGAGTCAGGGACATCAAGGAGGCTGACATGCTGCCGTGGACTGAAAGGGGCTTAGGGGAGGGAGTTGTAGCATCTTGTGAACTTATAGGAGGAGGCAGTTGGGGAGAGCCTGATGGGAAGGCTGCTCTCCCCGCTACACTATGGACAAGTAAGGGGTTCACTGGGTCAGGTGGCTCTGCTTACAGCCTCTGGGGCTGGGAGGATAAAGCCTGGCCTCAGAGACAGTCACAGCTGGCTGGAGCATGGGGCTTAACAATGATAGAAAATGGCTCGGAAGTGCTGTCTGGCTGCGGCAGCAACAGCAATGAGCTGAGAAAGTTTTTCTGGCAGCCAAGGGAGGCCGTTGAGAATAGATCCATGATTGTACTCGGGGAGTATGGTGGGCATCTGGGGGCTCTCCTAAGCTGACCTAATTTTAAATGCAGTGAAAGGTCTTAAGCTTTTATGTAGGAAATGGGGAGAGACAAAGAACCCTTAGGACAACTGGTCAGGCATACCCCATCCCTGCCTCTGTGCTGAGCCCCATCTTTCTCCAGAGCCCCCCCACGTGGCATGGATTCCTCCCTGCCTAGCCAATCCGTCGGGCATGGCTGTGGAGGACAGGGTGAGGGGATGGGAAGGGTCACATCAGCTGAGTTCCTCCACCCCCACCCCCCTCCACCATAGGAGATGCGCTCAGATGTGGTGGCTGAGAAAACAACTCTGCTTCCTGCGGAGCCTTCAGAAGCCCACGCCCAGTCTACCGCGGCCCATTTTTGCAGCTGAAGGAGAAACTGCTGGAAATAGGAGTTTCCCTGATGTCATTGGGGTGATGCTGACTGTGTTCTCCCAGAGACACCAGGGAGTTGGCTCAGGAAGGGCCGGGTGGGAAGTGTGCAGCTTTGGACGGACGCTCTGGGCTCTTCGCAGAGGGAGGTGAGGTGGAGCTCCCGGTTGACTGAACTTTCACCTGCCCTCAAGGGCACCAGAAGTTCTCATCCTCAAACGGAGGTTCAGGAGAGCAGAGATTTCGAGATAGGGACCAGCCGGGCCATGAGAACCTCTGAATCCTCCTGGTCTCTTCCTATCCTCCTTCCTGTCCTTCCCCCCCTTCTCTGCCCTTTTGTCCTGTGGACTCATCTTGGTACGTCTAATTTCTTTTCTTTCATTCTTCTGGGTCATGATCTCATTTAGAGAGGCCGAGAAGACTGAGAGGAACCAGAGAGGAGAAGCAGCTGATTCCTGGTGGGGCAGGGAATGTCCCAAATGAGCTTGAGACTCCTGACTGTGCCCCAAAGCACAGAAGCTATCAAAACTGGCCCAGGAGCCTGCTGGAGAGACCTGTTGGCCAAAGACACAGAATTTTTAACATCAAAAAGGAATAATGGCCTGGCGCAGTAGAGCATAGCAGGAATCCCAGCTGCTCAGGAAGCTGAGGCAGGAGGATCGCGAATTCAAAGTCAGCTTCAGTAAAAGCAAGATGCTAAGCAGCTCAGTGAGACCCTGTCTCTAAGTAAAATACAGAATAGGGCTGGGGATGTGGCTCAGTGGTCGAGGGCCCCTGAGTTCAATCCTTGCTACTGCCCCCCATCCAAAAAAAAAAAAGAAAGAAAGAAAAACTGAATAATGACTGCAATGTACAGAAAGGTGGCAATATAGAAATCCATGAGTTCATAATGATAAGAGAAGAACTCCTCTTTGGTCACTATCAGAGGTTGCTTGAAATTCTCATTTCTCTGAGAATTGACAGAGAGGAATAAGCCTGTGTTTCACCATTTCTGTGTAAGATACATTTCCGAGTAACCAAAGAACTGGTGATATAGAATTCATCTTTATGTAAGAATTCCTCCTAATAAATGCAGAAGGAATAGTAGAATTAGAAAATTATGATTTTGAAATCCCTGATAAAAGAATGGATTTGGAAGTGCTCATCAACAGACACTAAAACCATTTGGAGAAAGGTTGACACCATACTTTAAAATAGGAACCATGCAGCAACCTTAACCAGGTTGCCCATACCCCCCAGCCATTCAGGAGGCTGAGGCAGGAGGATCTCTTGAGTCCAGGAGTTCAGGACCAGCCTGGGTAACATAAAGAGACCTTCTTTCCTTAAAAAGGCAAAACAGGGGTAGAGTGCTCGCCTAGCACATACGAAGCGCTGGGTTAGATCCTCTGCACCACATAAAAGTAAATAAATAAAATAAAGGCATTGTGTAAAATAAATAAATAAAAAGGCAAAACAGAATCCTCAATAACAGCAACCTCTATTCTTTGTATATAACAATTGTTTATTATAGTCTAATTAAGCATCTGGATTTGCACCATCCAGTATGGCTATGGTCCTTCAGCACTTGAAATGTGGCCTTTCTGAATTGAACTGTGCTTTAAGAGCACAATGTACATCTGATTGTGTGTGTGTGTGTGTGTGTGTGTGTGTGTGTGGTGCTGGGGATTGAACCCAGGGCCTTGTGCATGTGAGACAAGCACTCTACCAACTGAGCTGTGTCCCCAGCCCATACATCTGACTTTGAAGACTATTGAAAAAGAATATAAAATATCTCACTTATATTTTATATTAATTGCATTTTGAAGTGCTAGTATCTTGACCATTTTACATTAAATAAAACATTTTAAAAATGACTTTACCCATTTTTTTTAACTTTTTAGATGTGGCTGGAATTCTATTTCCACTGGACACCACCACTTACTCTTAAGTCAACTCCACAGTTTACAGAAAATTCTGGCCCTAGTGGAACAAGTTAAACAACGCCAAAAGGAAATGAGTCCAGAATGTGGGGGAATTCTACCAGACAGAAAATGACCGACGTTTTTAGGACAAATAAATAGTTTTAGAATAAACAGAGAGGAGGAGTGGCTTTCAATGAAAATAGATATAACAACCAGGTGCCATTAATGTATGAAACTTATTTGCTTCCCAAACAAACAGTTGTGAAAAGGGACTTTGGAAATGATCTGGAAAACTTGAACATTAGGACTGGGTATTTGGTTCTATTAAGGGTTTACTGCTCATTTTGTTAGAGGTGATAATGGCATCATGGTTATGCTTTTAAGGGTTAGTGGCATCTGAGTGTTTGTGAGTGAATTCATATGTCCTCTGGGATTTGCTTTAAAGTGCTTGCAGTGAACAGTGTGCTAGATGGATGACACCAGATTGACAAATGACAGCTCCTGTTAAAATGAGGTGATGAAGCTGTGGAAGTTCCTTATATTCTCCTCTCTCCTTTTTATATGTCAAAAAGTTCTAGAGTTTATTTATGATAAAGAATGTGTATCTATATCCATAATACACAATGCTACCTTTAATACTATATTTATTTAAAGTATTTTTTATAATACTGTTATAGTGAATTTTTATGCTTCCCAGACAATTTTAATTTTAATTTTGTATGTATTTTTGGCACTGGGAATTGAAACTAGGATCTCCTACAAGCTAAGCGCCCACTTTACTACTGGGCCACACCTCCCCCCACCCCAATCCCGCCATTTTAAATTTTCATTCCTGGGAAAGGAGTCATGCAGTTGGTTGGTTCAGTCAAGGAGCATGAAATCTTTGAAGTCAGATTCCAGTGAAAAGGGGGAAGAAACCTGAAAGACTCATTGCTGGGTTCCGACCCAACTGCAGCAGATCACCGCTAGGCTTCCGTGGGGAAGGAAGGCTGACAAGAAGCCAGCTCAAAGGCCCCTGGATTCCTAAGGAGTGAGGCAGGGCCCATGCTCACCTAAAGAAGGCCTGAGAGGAGCCTGAGGGTCAGCCTGGGGCAGGATGCACAGGCAGACACTGAGGTCAAGGATCTGGTATAGCTGGTTACTGGTATATCTGGAAAAAGGAGATCCTGAGTTCACAAGAGAGGATGAATACTCACAATTCCAGTTTGTTAACTGGCAAAGAGCTGTGACCATCAGGGCTCAGATGTCTGTGGCCACTAAGCAGCACAGTGTAGGGACCAACACCCAGAGAGAAGAGAGGAATTCAGATGAGAGTGACAGCTGATAGGATTAGGCTATGAAAATGCCCAATGCCTCTGTCCCTGACGGTGGGAAAACTGCCCTACTGATTGCACAGGACTTTCATTTTGTATTAAGAGGACAGGGCAAAAAAAAAAAAACACATGGAAACCGTGCCCCTGATTTCACCTCTTGTGGGAGTCCTGACCACCTAATCCTCTTCCTCTATCCATACGTTTGGTCAGGTTACTGTTGAGTCACTCCATCTTTTTATAAGTAAACATTTTTAAAATTCTATTTTATAAATGAACTCCCAGAGGACAAACCTGTATTCTCATTTCCTAAGTTCTGATGGTGTCTTAGTCTACTTGTGTGGCTATAACAAAATACCACAGACAGAGTGATTTATAAACAAAATAAATTTATTTCTCACAGTTCTGGAGGCTGGTAAGTCTAAGGTCAAGGTGCTGGCAGGTCTGGTGTCTGGTGAGGGCTGCTCTCTGCTTCCAAGATGGTGCCATGTTCTCTGTGACCTCTCATGATGGAAAGGGGATGGAGGAAAAGCAAAAAGAGACAAATGGTCCTGAAGCCTCTTTAGGGCATTAATTCCCTCTCTCCCAAAGATACCACCTTTTAATATTATGTTGCTGGGGATTAAGTTTCAACTTGAATTTTTTGGGGGGTGGGGGGTACAAACATTCAAACCATAGCAGATGGGATCCCTCGTGATATTCCTTCAGGGTATAAACAAAGGATGGAACTCACAATGAACCCTGTTCATGATTTATGAAGCATAACAGTAAAGAACATGGGTACTAGAGTTGCACACGTAGGAATTTCATTTAACCCTCCCTCCTCCGTTGACTAGTTGTGTAACCTTGAACAATTGGCCCCTCAAGCCTTGGTTTCCTAAAAATGCATGCCCTTGACATCATCATGAAAAGCTGATCACATAGAACACCTGGCACCTGGCAGGTACGTGAGAAGTGGGAGCTGTGGCTGCTTTGCTTTGACTGTTGCTGCAGTGTGTAAGAGTTGGCCCTTGCTAAGCGAGCTCTGCTCATAGAGGCTAAAGTACCTGCCTGAACTGGAAGCTTAGATCTGCTTCCACCCTCCACGTGCAAATCCAGGGCCTTTCTTGATAGAATTAAGAGTGGGACCCAGCCGTGGAACACAGGCTAATCCCAGAAGCGAGGTGTATTTGGCATGCTCACTCTGCTTGCTTCTCTGGTCTAGCAACTCCATAGGGCAGCATCGTGGGAATGGAAGTGGTGACCTGATCCGCAGTGGCTACCACCACATGAAGAATTAGCCCGCACCTCACAGTTTTCACTCCTCTTCTCCAGCACAACCTGCATTGCTCTCTGTCCTAAGACCCCCCCCCCATACAGCTCTTTTCTTCTTTGCAGTCTCCTTGGGAAGGAGGTATCTATGACTGATAAGGCTTAGTGTCTTACCTTCAAAAAATATTTGCTCTTGAGCTCAACATAAAGCCTGAGTTCGTTCAAAATAACAAAACCGGAATGAATGATTCCTTCCAGATTTCCCAAGTGCCTGGCTGGCACCTAGTAGGTACTCAATAAATATTTATTAAGTGATTAATGGAGGGGATTTTGGCCACCATAGTGAATTGCTGAGGGGCATCCTTTAGGCCTGGGGACTTTCCTGGGACCATTCTAATTACCCCTCAGAGGGTGGTTTCCTATTCCAGTTACTCACAAGGTCAGCCCTGACCAGGGGCCCTAGGCGGGCATTCCTTTAAGGGTTGAAGATAATTCTGGTCAGAGCTTTAGGTGCTTGTTAGCTTCATGGTGCTTTAGGGCCATTAAAGCTCTGCTTAGGTGGGATGGGTTCCCAGGGGGAGGGATGGAAAGCTCACCACTTAAGTCATTTATGCTTTGGCTGCCCAGGCCTGAAAAATGCCCTTGGGAGCTATCCTGAAGTGCGGGGAGGATAAGTTAAATTGCTTAATAGATCCTGGCAGCTTTGGCAAGGACGAATGGCTCAGCATTAATCGGGCACACGGAGTGCAGATGAATCTCTGAAGAGTACTTCCGATTTGCCCGTTCAGCTCTCACCCGGCTTCGAAGCATCCACATCCGTCAACTCCCAAACTGATGCTGGTTATTAAAGAAATAGGATTCTGGATACCCGCCCTGACCTTCATACTCCACACACACTTGCTTGTCTCCTGAGCAACATACTGAGAGTCCCTACTATGGGACAGGCATAGTCGAGCAATAGATGAAGTTACTGAAGCTGTCCCCATGAATCTCCATTCTGGGAGGCAGATATTGGGAATTAGGGAACAGAGGGACAGATGCTTGACTGGAGGTCCACGGGAAGAAGGCCTACATAGGGAGGCTGTGGCTCTGCCTCGGGGGAAGGTGGCAAGGGGACCTTCCTGGTCCGTTGGGAACTGGAGGAAGGTGGCAGGCCTCCAAGGTGGGCAAACAAGGGAGCAGCGTGTGACTCAGGCAGAGAGCTATTCAGGGAATACACGGGAGCCCAAGGGAGGAGGGCGTGGGCAGGCAAGGTCCACAGGAGCCGGATCCAGAAGGGCCCGTGCGCCCCGGGAGGAGTGTCTGCTTGCACTCTGATGGGGTGGTGAGTCACCAGAGGATCAGAACCTGGGCAGGACATGTGCAGCTTTGGGCTGTGAAAAAGGCACACCTAGAGTGCAGGACGCACAGGAGTGGGGACCGGATCAGAAGCGGGGAAACCTCTTTTAAAGATCCAGGACATGAATCAAGGTCGCAAGCAATATTTTAATTCTTGCTACTCATGCCATAGCAATGGGGTACCAGAGAGCTCAATTCACCCCTCTGGGCTCTTTTCTCCAGCTGAGGAAAATATGGAAACAAAAAATGTCTAAAAAGAGTATCTCGGGAGGGGTAGGGACATAGCTCAGTGGATAGAGTGCTTGCCTGACACACACAAGGCCCTGGGTTCAATCCCCAGCACACACACACACACACACACACATACACACACACACACAGAGTATCTTAGGCACTTTGGTTGCAAGTGACAGAAAGCCACCTTGAGCCAGCTTAGGAAGAAAGAATTGATAGGCAACTCGTGTTGCTGGGGAAAGATCTGGTGGTCCTCGGGTGGCAGGAATAGTTGTTGCTGGGGGGCTGGGTCTCCACCACCTTTCCCATTTCTGTTCCCATCAGTGCACAGGTGCCATATTCCTTCCTGGAAACCTGGTCAGCTGCTGTTCACCTGCCTCAGATCTCAGAGTCGCACCACCCAAGGGGCGGAGTCTCTTCTTTCAGTTCCACTTTGCTATGGTCTGGGTATGGTTTGAGTGTCCTGAAAAGCTTCATGAGCTGGTGTGGCAGTGTTGACCCAGTGGAACCTGTAAGAGGTGGGGCCACTGCAAGGTAGTCAGGTCATGGGGGCACTGTCCTCAGAGGGACTCTATAGTTCTCACAGGACTGATTTATCCTCATGAGAGTGGGCTGTTATGACGAAGTGAGGCCACTCCTTGGGCTTGCACCCTTTTGCACACAGTCAGTTCCCTTTCCATTTCTCTGTCACATTGTGATGTAGTCGCCCTAACCCCCTGTTTGTACCTTTCAACCACCAGAATGATGAGTTAAATAAACCACTCCATTTTATAATGTACCCAGCCTCTGATATTTAGTTATAGCAATACAAAATGATGTAATACACTTTTGGACAAATCCTAGAGAGAACTTTGATTAACTGGGTTGGGACCAAATACTCTTCCATCAACTAGTCAACATGGACAGGGGATGAGATAACATGAGTGACTCAAATTGAAACGGACTGCTCTTCTTTAGTCAATTAAATATGACCAGGAAAGCAGCATCTGGAGAAATGATGGTAGCTCCCACTACAGAGTTGCAGTGTGGGAAAGAGCATGGGTTCAAAAGAGTTGCTATGAACTGAATATTTTTGTCCCTGTCCTCCAATTCAAAGGTTGAAGTCCTAACCCCAGTGTGATGGTATTGGGAGGTGGTAATTAGGTTAGATGAGGTCATAAAGATGGGGCTCTCATGATGTGATTAGTGCCCTTATAGGAGGAAAGCAGATTTCTTTACATGCACCAAGAAAAGGCCTTATGAGGTCAGAGTGAGAAGTTGTCTACAAGCCAAGGAGAGGATTCTCCAAGAGCCAAACTTTCTAGTACCTTGATCCTGACCTTCCCAGTCTTCAGAACTGAGGAATAAATGTCTGTGATTTCAGTCATCCCGTCTATGGTATTTTGTTATAGCAGTCTAAGCTAAAATAGGGTGCAATACCAGAAAAGCTGGAGATACAGGAAAAATGGGATCAGCATCACAAAACAGTGTAGAGATGCATGACCTTACACAAATACAAGAAGTACTGCTCACTTTTTGATTGTGGTACTTCTTTGCATTCACCTTTCTAGTTTTGGTGCAAAGATGAGTTACACTTAATAGGGACATCATAACAAGTGGTGTTGAGTGACTGAATATCACAGATTTGAGTTAGTGAATAGCATAATACAGGGGAGTCCTGCTCCATCAAGGATTAGATTCTAAAGTTCACATGGACCGTGGCAATCACATGTCATCAATAACCCTTGGAATCTCCCCAGGGAGATGCCATGTTGAAAACCAACTTAACATCACTCAGTAAGTTTGACAGAACCATTTTTCCTCCAAGTTGGAACACATTGCTGTTTCCTTTGGTCGGACACCCCATGAAGCAGTTGGCTCTTATTTAAGGGTGATGCTTTATGAGAAAATAGATTAATATCAGAATCCCATTCCACATAGCGAGATGCTCAGGAGGAAAGAACAGATTCAATTTTCCCATCTCAGTCTCTCTCTGGGCATGGACTCCCTGAGTAGAGTGGCAGGTGGAAGGATTGCCTTATTCACATTGTTATTTTTGTCTTCCATTGCTGAACAAACCTAATTGAAATCATGTGAACCAGAAGGGCATTTAATGTCATGTTCTTTTTTTTTTTTCCTGTGTAATGTTGTTTGATGTTTATATTCTAGAATGTCTATCCAGTGAGCTAGGAGAGCCATGTGCTCGGTTCACAACAGAGTCTCTAATGCCCATGACTGTGCATGGCACATAGTAGGCCCTCAACAACTGTGTGTTATGGGAATGATTTCTTTGCACATGGCACCATGCTTGCTGCTGAAGGAGTGGGATAGGGAGATGGGTGAGAGTGGCCCTTCCCCTCAGCCATGGTCACCTAGTAAGAGAGATCAGACATGGAAAATCTAAAAACACATGGAAAGATAAGGGGACCCAGAAGGGAGTGTTGACTGTCAATGTCAATAAAAAAAGCGAGGTGAGAGCAGAGAATGTGTTGGTCAGGTTTCCGTCTCTGTGATAAGATGCCCGAGGTGATCAATTAAAGAGGAGAGAAAGTTTCTTTTTGGCTCAGAGATTCAAAGACTTTGGTCCCATGGTCTCCGGGCCACATTGCTTTGGGCCTGTGCCAAAGCCAAACATCATGGCAGAAGCATGTTTCATGGTCTCCCAGTGACACTTGAACAAAATCTGCCGGGTAGAGAGCACAGAGCACAGGGTTCTTGGGGCATCAGATCTAAGGAGGTGTGACTGGTATCGGGGTCACACTGCAGAGAGCTGTGAGTCAGCCTTTAGTGCCTAGGTTTTTCCTATCTTGCGGGTCTCAGGTTGGGCATCACCTCCCCCAGGAAGCCTTACCTGGTTTTCTCAGGTTATCTGGGTGTCCCTGCACCCCGGTTGCCACATCTAGAAGTGATCCGGTACCTTCCTTTCTCGTGGGCTTATTCGCTGCATATCAGTTCTCTGCTCACGTGTGTCGGCCACTGGACAGTGAGCAGCTTGAGGGTGCGGCCCCACTGGATCCTCTTTGCATGCCCGGTTTGTGAGTGAGAGAATGAAAAAGTTGGTGAGGCACTGGGTGTGGAGAAGAGGGCGTGAACAGGTCCAAGGCATTTGGGCAGGACTTAGCCAGAGGCGATGGCCGACAGCAGGTGGACAGAAAGCTTTGTGGATTTAGTCTACAGTGGATAGGAGGGAGGCCAGGTGGCTGGAGAACCATGTGGGCCTGTGCATAAGCACCTTGACTCTGGCCTGGGATTGTCTGAGCCTGAATCCCAGCTGTACCACCTCTGGCAACTTCAAGAGCTGTCTACACCTCTGTTTTCCTCCTGGGGAGAATGGGACTGTCAGTCCTGAAGCTGAGATCCCGTGTGCCCAGGACCAGCAGCACTCTCCTCCTCTCCTTCTGGGCACCTCCTGGTTTCTCGAGGTTCTGCTTAAAATGCCGGGTGCAAATAGTGTGGGTGACTCCTGCTGGGAGCTTGGACTGGCCCGGCCTCAGGCTAAGAAGAGATTGGCAGCAGTGGTTTGTGGTTTAATATTGGAGGCTCTGAGGTCCCAGGACATGGGTCAACTCCCACCTCCAAACTTAACACCCTTACAATCTTGAATTTGCTCCCAAACCACTCTGAGCTTCAGATTCAGAGGCCAGTAAGACAAGGATAATAAGAGTATGGGCCTTGTGGGGTTGTCTGTGAGTGGTAACTGAGCCAGTATGCAGCTCCCCCTCAGACACAGGAACCCCTGACTTTCCACGCTCTGACCTCCCAGGGCCACCCCCTGCACCCATCCCCTATCCTAGGTTCACAGGACTCTACTGCTCTTTAATCTTGGGCTTGTTCTCGTCTCCCACCCTGCACGTTTTCTCGTCCCTCAGCCCAACTGTTCTTGCCCTAGGTCTTTCCAAATCATTCTCTCTGACTTCAGTCAGGTCTCTGCTCAAATCACCTCCTGAGAGCAACCTTCCCTCCCAGCTCTCTTTTCTAAACTAGCCTCCCTCCTGCTCACCCTGCCACTCCCTACCCCTCGCTTTGCTTTCTGGATCATCCTCACATTTATAGGCTTCACACCTCTCCCTCCTGGGGAGGAAGCTTGGTGACCACAGGCATCTGTTCTGTCTCCATCACTGATGCGACCCAGAGCCTAGAAAAGCAACCAACACATAGTAGGTACACAGTAAGTATTTGTAGAATGAGTGTGTGGATAAACGGAATTTTTTAAATTCACATATCATAAACTTCACCATTTTAAAGAATAGTTCAGTATCATTGAGTATATTCACAATTTTTTTTTAAAGAGAGAGTGAGAGAGAGAGAGAGAGAGAGAGAGAATTTTTAATATTTATTTTTTGGTTCTTGGCAGACACAACATCTTTGTTGGTATGTGGTGCTGAGGATCGAACCCGGGCCGCACGCATGCCAGGTGAGCGCACTACCGCTTGAGCCACATCCCCAGCCCCTATATTCACAATTTTATGCAACAATATCATCTCTTATCTTTTTATCATCCCAAAAGGAAACTCTATACCCCTTAGGTGTCAATTCCCAGCCTCCCCTACCCATGTCCCTCAGAAGCCCTAATCTATTTTCAGTCTCTGGGAATTTGCCTGTTCTGGATATTTCATATAAATGGAATCATACCATATGTGATCATTTGTGATGGGCTTCCTTCACTTAACATATTTTTGAGGCTCATTACAAGATAGCATGTGAGAGTACTTCCTTCCTTTTTATGACTAAATAATATTGGTGGATGTATATACTACATATGGTTATTTGTTCATTTGTTGATAGGCATTTGAGTTGTTTCCACCTGTGGACTATCTCAAGCAGTGCTGCTATGCACATTTGGGCACAGTAGTGCCCCCTTATCTGCAGGGAATACACTCCAAGACTCCCTGGATGCCTGAGGATAGTACTAAGCCTTATACATACCATGTTTTTTCCTGTACTCACATACCTATGATAAAACTTAATTTACAAATTAAGCACAATAAAAGTTTAACTTAATGTACTGTAATAAAAGTTCTGTGGATGTGGTCTGTCTCTATTTCTTTCCCCCAAATGTCTTATTGCACTGTCCTCACCCTTCTCGTGATGATGTGAGAAGACGCAATGCCTGTGGGTGAGATGAGGTGAGATGAGGTGAGGTGAGGTGACACAGGCATTGTGAGTCAGTGTTAGGTACTACATGAAGATAACTTGAACATAAATCCTGCAATGCCTTGACAGTTGATCTGATAACTGAGACGTTTAGTAAATGACTAAAGGGTGTATAGGGTATACAGCATGGATACACTGGACAAAGAAGGTGATTCCTGTCCTGAGCAGGGTGGATGGAGCAGGATGACAATTTTAAACTTCTAAATATATCATTTTTTAACTTAAATATATAATTTTAAACTTAAATCAGGGTGGAGCAGGATGTCAATTTTAAATTTCTAAGTATATCATTTTTAACTTAAATATATAATTTTAAACTTAAATTACTTCTGGAATTTTCCGTTTAACATTTTCAGGCCTAGGTTGACCTTGGGTACCAGGAAGAGCCAAAAGTGATACCACCAATAAGGAAGGGCTACTGTGAAAGCTTTTGTTTGTTTGTTTGTTTTCAAATACTTTAGAGTATGTATTCTTTAGAGTGGAATGTTGGGGTTAGATGATGATGTTATATTTAACTTTTTGAAATGCCATCGGACTATTTTCCAATGTAAGTGTCCTCTTTTACATTCCACCAGTGATGTGGGAGAGGTCCAATTTCTTCACATCCTGATAACACTTATTATTTTCTGGTTTCTTGGTTATAGCCATCCAGTAAGTATGGAATAGTATCTCACTGAGGTTTTGATTTGCATTTCCCTATTGACTAATGATGGGAACATCTTTCCACAGCGTATACTGTTGAATCAGAGGCAGGTCTTGTTTGGGTGATCTTGCCTGAGGTTGTACGGTTCGGGAAAATGGAGAATACTGTGTTTCCTCTCGCTTTCCCCCTTCATTGCCAGGATGTGGGCTGGGCTGCCTGGGTCCTGTTTTACCTCCACATTGCAGCACATGAACTGGAGATTTGAAAGTGTGACCCGAACCAGTGGGGAGGGTAAATGAGATAGGGGAATGGCTAAGAGTGCAGACTCTGAAACCAGATTCTGGGCATTCGAGTCCTGGCTCTACCCCCATCTAACTCTGTGACCTTGGGCTGCCTGAGTCAAGGTCTCTGCCCGGGTTTCTTGTCTGTAGCTGAGTTTAATAATAGTAATTGCCTCATAGTGTTGTTGTGAAGATTGATGAGTTAATATCAAAAAAAAAAAAAAAAGCCAGAACTCGGTAAGGGCTGGCTATTATTATCCTGGGATTTTGTATTTCAGTTTCAGGTGGACACGGGCTATCAAGCTCATATTTGTTCTTCTGCTCTGCTCACCAGTCTCCTCAGAGTTCTTTATGGACTGTCTTCCATTTGAACTACATAAAGACTCTCTTATCTGATATTTGTCGGTGCCAGTCTTTAAAGCAAAAGGAGTGTGGCCTCATGTAATGGCTCATTTTGTAGCCAAGCAAGACTTTGATGAAATCCTTTAAAAATGGTGCATCTCTGATCATCAGACTTGGGGCCGGGGACACCGAATGAAGAGGTAGAATTTGAAAGGCCAATTTAGTCGCCCACCCCACTGCTGTCTGGGTGGGTACCACAGGGCAGACAGAAAAACCTGCATTTCCTTCTAGCCTGGGCCTCCCTGCACCAATTGAATCCTGCCCCGGTACCTTTGGCATGCAGTTGGGCAAGCCTAACCTGAACATTCCAGAAAATTCTTCTGAAGAAATCCTCCTTGAACCCTTCCTAAGGATGGTTTTCTGTGCTCCATCTGTGATTGATTTGGCTCTCTTGATTCTCTCGTCATCTCTCTTTGGGCCTTAAGAATCTTAGGCAGGAAAGCTCTTGATTTGGGAGAAGAGATGAACGTTACTTTGAACTTCTTGAAGTATCCCTTTGAAGACTTTTCTTCTAGCTATAATGAGCAAAAACCATTTTAGATGGTGGAAAGTTTTTTTCTGTCTTTTAGTTTTGGTGGATGCTGGGGATCAAACCTAGAGTCTCATGCGTGTTAGGCAAGTGCCTTACCACCAAGCTACACCACCAGCCCAGGGCAAAGCATTCTTGCCTCGTAAAGGAAGCCTGGAAGGAGGGGAGCAGGGGCACCACCCAAGGCTGTATCACAGGCTCAGGTCTAAGGGATCTCCTGGGGCTCTTCAGGCTCAGGGTGGGGAAGGCCAATCACTCAGAGACCCCTTTCAGCCCCTTGTGAACTCTACACAGACCATAAGAGCAAGACTTTGATGCAAATCTGGGACATATTTGTCCCCTCATTTGCACAATGGTATCTAATAAATGCACTCTGTGACCATCATGGTGCCATGGCAGGTCTGATTGGCTTCGTGTAGTCTTTAAGAAAAGCCACACCATTCCAAGGAAAGATCCCCTACTCTCCTGGAAGGAGCTCCTGAGCTTCTTCCTGGGGTGTTCAGCCATGTCTATCTGTTTCCGTTTGGGAAATCAGGGGTGTGGGCCTGTCAGACAACTCAGATGTCCCACAGCCTCAGATGACATGGCCTCACCTCCTGGTACTTATTGATTAGGCCTCTTGGATGGCTGCTGACCTCATGTTGTCTTCTGAGAATTACCAATGAGAGGCTGTCACAGTTTGGACGTGTGCCCCCAAATTGTCATGTATTGGAGATCCTCAATGCTGCAGGTTCAGAGGTGGGCTTTGGGGAAGTGGTTGGATCATCAGCACTCTGGTCTTCTCAGTGGATTAATCCACTGAGGCCTTCAAAATTCCAATGGATCATTGGGAGATTGTGGAAAAGGTAGGAGGTGGGACCTAATAGAAGGGATGGATCCTTGGGGGCATGCCCTAGGGAACATTTTTGCGTCCGTATCTCCTTCCTCTCTCTTCCTCTCACTCTCTCTCTCTTTTTTTAAAATTCCATGCATATATCATTATATCAAAATAAACCCAATTATTACTACAACTAAAAAGCACTAATAAAATTTTTAAAAAAAGTAGTTACCTTTTTAGTGACACCCGCCCCACCCTTCTGATCCTGGTTTATCTCTCCCAGTCATAGTACAGCTTCTATGATATTACTTGTTCTTGTGTTCACTGCCAATCTCATTCTGCTACAATGTAAGCCTCTGAGGGCTTGTTGTGTCATTGTGATATCCCCAGCACCTGGGATAATGACTGACATTCTCATAGTTGGCTTTCATTAAATATTTGTTGAATGAACTAATAAGAGAATGGATGACTTGTAAAGTATCTTTTACCTCTAAGAAGCCAGAATTTTGGACAGTGAAGGGAAAGAACCCTGGATACAGAATCAGATGGTCTGAGTTTGAGTCCCAACTCTGTCACTTGAAAGTCAGGTTACCTGAAAGAAAGTGATCTGAAAGTGCAGACTCTCCGTTTCCTCATCTGTGAAGAGTGAATATAGATAATATTTATTTTATGTTTGCTGTGTTCCAGAAACTTACCAATTGCCTTGTCACCTTAACTAAGTTATAGAGGGATGTTTTCGTCAGCTTTTGTGTCGCTGTGACCAAAAGACCTGATGAACAATTTTAGAGGAGGAAAAGTGTATTGGGGGCTCACAGTTTCAGAGGTCTCAGTCCATAGAAGGCCAGCTCCATTGCTCTGTGCCCAAGATGTGGCAGAACATCATGGCAGGAGAAGTATACCCTCAACACCCACTTCCTCCAGCCACACCCCACCTTCCTACAGTTACCAGATTTTCAATTAATCACTATGAGAGGATTAATGCACCCATTGGGATAAGGCTCTCATAACCCAATCATTTCACCTCTAAACATTCTTGCATTGTCTAATACAGGAGCTTTGGGGGGACATCTCAATCCAAACCACAACAAGGAAGAGTCAGATACTATGTGCCTCTTGATGTGAAGTGATATTCAGTACCTAGCACCACTCATGAAGAATTCTTGCCAAAAGTATTTCACCTGAACATAAACAAGCCATCTGGCCTAACTTCTAGTTAACAAGAAAACCAGAGCTAGGGAAACAGGTTAAAACAATATTACAAAGGAAAAAACAGACAAACTCAGAATTTGGGATATTCTTTAAAACAACTGGCCTAGCCACTGCATACACATTATTTTCACGAAAATAATAGTAAAAATGAAGGGCCATTGTAGGTTAAAATAGTATGAGGAGACACGAAGTACATGGTCTTTGCTTGGAATGTAGTTTTTGTAAAACATTATTTGAATAGGCAAAAACTAGAATCACCAATAATGCATATAATCAATTGAATGGACATGTAGCATGGATAAAATACAATGTAATATTACAGAGCAGTAAAACAAAATGTGCTATTGCATCACACCATAAGCTGCATCACATGATATACTATATATATTATATATACATATATTTTATATATATATATATATATATAATACACACACACACACACACATTCTATATATACATTTTCACATATGGTAAATTTAACCAAACTTTAAAGAAGAAAAAAATCTTTTGGATACATTTGAATTTGTTAGGAAATCATTAACATTGTTAGGTGTAATATAGTACTGTGGCTACATAAGAGAACATCCTTACTTTTGGGAGGTTTACTGGCAAATACTGAAGCATTTCAGTTGAACTGTCATGATATCTGCAAATTACTTTGCAACAGAGGGAGAGGAGATTGACTGATCCAGCTGAAGATAAATAAAGCCTGTGCAACAAAAATTTGACAACTGTTGAATGTAGATGTTGGCTAGATGGGTGTCCATTAAACTATATATTTTCGAGCTTTTGCATGTAAGAAAAAATTTTTTTAAATGTCAAGATTTATTATAAAACAACAGTTATGGAGATGATATGGGTAAGAAAAATTTCATAATAAAAAGGTGGGAAAATTTTCCATGGACAGCCAGGCAAGGTGGCACATGCCTGCAGTCCAAGCTACGCAGTAGGCTGAGGCAGGAAGATCACTTGAGCTCACCAGTTCAAGATTAGTTGGGCAATTTAGTGAGACCCATTTAAAAAAAAAAAATCACGGCACTCTGTGCTTATGCAGTGACTGAGTCTGGGGAGAGGAACATCTGGTCCTTGATATCAGCAGTCCTGAGGCCTCTGGATGTCCTTTCTTCCCTCCCACACCGGGCCTGGGCGGCTTCTCTGCCACTTCTGGAAGGTGCTATAGCCAGTGTGAGTTGATTTTTTTTTTTATTAATATTCTTTGAGAGGAACTTTGTGTGTCAAAGAAGAAACACTACTTGTGGTTAATTTTTTTTAAAGTTACATTCAATTTGTTTAAGTAATGCAGTGGGAGAAAAAAAAAACCTTCATTTTCTTTAAGCTTTTAACCTCAACTGACAACTTTCATTTTATTTATAAATCTACTAAATTTTAACAATCACTTTTAAAGAGGCCTTTTACATCTTACTTAATTAAATCCCCTTATATATTTTACCCTGGATTTATAAATTGAATATATTTGTGTTTATTTATAAGCACGTAAATGCCTAACGATCAGAGCATTCCCAAACACTTAAACAATTCTAATAAGTATCATAAGTTACACTTAAAAAATACAGTACATCTCAAATTCTCATAAACATTCCAGTATTGTTTACAAACCTAGTAAAATCACAAATCTAAACAATTACTCAATTACACTTTTTAAACTGGAATCAGGAGACTCATTATATTTGATTCTTTAATACTGACTCCTCTTAAACATGACAAACACTCCGAACGCCCAATAGACATAGATTGTTGGCGGACCTCATAGAAAAGGGTTCATACTTCATCTGAACCCTTCCCAAGGTCAACAGAAACACTTACTCATGGAGGAAACAATTAAGTTGAGCTAAGCAAGTTACAGTTTCCATCTCAGCAGACAGAGGTGAGACAGCAGATTTTGCTGTGGACACAAGATCCAGTTTTCCTCACGATCCTTATAGACTAGTTAAACCATCAAGACAGGAACTCTCTGCCGGTGGCGGGGTTGCATTCCCCGGGGGGGGTTAAAGGCATTCTGTTGCCTGAGTCACCCATCTGGTCCGAGACTCTTCTCCTTATTCCCAGATTGCTTCAGTTATTTATTGCCTGATTTTGTTCAGATCCTGCCCTACTATCCCACCCCCCCACACACATATTCTTTCTATCCTGTGGGACCACAGAACCCTTAGCTGTTGAATGACACCCAGTTGCATTCTGTGTTTCTCTGATGGTTTTCCTTAACTCCACCCTCAGAATACAGAAGTCACACTGCAGACTGAGTTGGGCCCCTGGCCTCATGGATCGCCCAGTCGTGTTAAGGCAGCAGGCATGAGCTTGTGTCTCTGGGAGAGGGGCCCCAGTCTCTCCTACACTCAAATTCCCAAAGTCTGTCTTGGTCCTTGACAATTCCCCAGAACTCTGCAAGGGCTCTTTACCAGGAACCACAGCCTCATATTCTCTTTCATGGATCTCCTCCTTCTTTGTCCCCCAGCCCTAAGGATTTTCCTGATACTAGAATGAGTGGGGTCACTTTATCTTCCTTAAACACTCAACCCAAGAACTTAGTCTGGGCTTCTACCTTTTCTCATAGGATTTTTAAAAGTTCTTAGACTTTTTTTTTTTTTTAAGCCAGAGATTAGATTGAACCCAGTGGTACTTAACCACTGTATCATATCCCCAACCCTTTTTATTTTTTTTGAGACAGGGTCCCACTAAGTTACTGAGGCTGGCTTCATCTTTGTGATCCTCCTGAGTTGCTGAGATTACTGGCATGCACTACCATATGCAGCTAACTTTTGTCATTTTCCTGTTTAGTAATAAATACTGACATAAATCCATTTGGTACAATACAGCAATAGCTCATTCCTTTTTCTTATTCCTTTGCAGTACTCCCCTGAATGGGTCCATATCACCATGGACCCATTCTCCTATTGATGGACATTTAAGTTGTTTCCAATTGGTCTGAACAAACAGACTAGAGTGACATTCTTGTTCGAATCCTCTGGTGTGCACGTGTGAGTATTTCTTTAGGTGTTCTCTCTCTGGGAGTGGGGTTGTTGGGTAAGCAGCATGTGCATCTTTGATTTTGCAAAATGTGAGAGGTTATGTACTTACACTGGCAATTATGAGAATTCCTTTTGTTCCACACCCTGGACAATCATTCATATTATCAGATATTTTTTAAGTGATCCCAGTGGCACATGCCTGTAACTCCCAGTGACTTGGGAAGCTGAGGCGGAGGGTCTGCAAGTTTGAGCCTCATCAACTTAGTAAGATCCTTAAGACCCCCATCTCAAAATAAAATTTTAAAAGGTCTGGGCATGTTGCTCAGAGGTAATGTGACCCTGGGTTCAATCCCCAGAACCAAAAAAAAAAAGACATATTATCAGATTTTTTTCACCTTTGCAAACCAGATGGGAATGACATACAATCTCTCTTTGTGGTTTTAAGTTGTGTTTCTCTGATTACTGGTGAGGCTGAGCATTTATGCATTGACGCTTTACTGCTGGGTTTTCTAGTCTGCAGCTTCTGTCTTCTGCAGTCATAAGTGACTGTGGTTTTTAAACCCAGTGTTTTTAAAGAGGAGGGGTGGTAACAGATGAGGGAAGGAACTAGGAGTTTCAACAACTATACAAAGAAAGAAGACTTGTTTCTTTTTCCTTCTGCCCTGCTGGGGATGGAACCTAGGGCCTTGTACTCGCTAGGCCAGTGCTCTACCACCGAGCTAAACCCCCAGTCTCAGAATACTCACTTTGTTATTTCATAAAGAACAGAGTGGTTGCCCACAAGAGGAGCAAATCGCCATAGCCATCAGGTTGCCTCACCCTTGGATCCTGCCTTTATCAGCCCTGCAAGGTCCCCACACAAGGTGTCTCCCCCAGCTATCCATAACCAATCCCCCCCACACATTTTAGGTGAAGTTCACTCACCTAGGGTGGGGCTATCCTTGGCCCCAAAGGCTTGGCAGCTGTATGGAGAGGTCTCTACCTCCTGCCAGTGCAGTTTGTTTGGTACCAATAATAGCATGCCGTCCCCTTCTTGGAATAAGCACTACAAATCTAGACATTCTGCCTTCGGATGCATGGTGACTTCATTCCCTCTCCAAAAGCTAGGATTCTAAATGCACAAGACCCTGACTGGGGAGGCTGAGGCAAGAGGATCAAAAGTTCAAGGACAGCCTCAGCAACTTAGCAAGGCCCTAAGCAACTTAGAGAGAACATGTCTCAAAAAAAAAAAAAAAAATGCTGGGGATGTGGCTCAGTGGTTGGGCAACCCTGGGTTCGGTCCCCAGTACCAATTAATAAATAAATACCCAAGACTCAAAGGGAATTTTAAACTCCAAGATTCATGGTGCTTTAAACTGGTGAGTAGCTACACATTTTTATACAGACAGATGTTATGTCTCCCTCCATTCTTTTCACAGAGAAAGAAGGTGGTGTAAGAGTTTTCCATCCCTTCTCTTTCAGTTTCTAAAGAATACTTAGGCCACAGGAGAGGAAGACACTGGCCTCTACTCCCGCCTCTTGACCCAAGGACTCCCTCAAGTATGCAAGCCTTTCAACTTGTGGAATTCAAGCTGAACCTCAGCAAATTTTAAATGATGGCACGTCATGGACCTTTGGGGTCTTGCATGAATATCTTGTTATGAATGGTAACCCTTGAATATTAAGTTTGTTAAACATGTTCATTTATTTTTTAAATGACTCTATCAGAAGGCAATTTACATATGATAAAAATTTACCCATTTGAGTGTAAAATTCAATGATTTTTGGTACCTCCACAGATGTTTAACTATCACCATAATCAATTTTAGATCACTACCCCCAAAGAGAAACTTGTACCCTTTGGCTATCACAATCTCTCCCTGGTCATAAGCAACTACTGATCTACTTCCTGTCTCTATAGGTTTGCCTCTTTCAGACTTTTCATACACATGGAATCATGTAACATGTGGTCTTTTGTGCAGATCTGAGGTATTACAGTTTCTACCTTATAATCTTTGTAGTGCCCCAGCAGGTTACCAATACCTCACCTTTAAGGGGGAGATCGATATTTACAGCACCCAATGCAAACAATACACAGCCTTAAACCAAAGAACTCCGATTTAGACAGTTACAGTTTTGTCGCAATAAACAGAAATGATGTGTTTGATTAGTATCTGCAATATAAATAGTAGGTTTACATAAGGGTCTGATGGTGGACAAAGAGGGTTGAGTGGGGTGTAGGGTGTGGGGTTTGTGGGGTAGGAGGGGATAATATAGAGGTGTCAGATCATAGGAAGAGTGAAGCTGGAATCAAGAGACGCAGGCTAGCAGGGATAAGGCCTGCAGGGACCTTGTGATGGTCTTCCAGGTCCTGGATGGAAATTGGCTGGGAGAGCCATGTGTTGATATATGGGAGGCCAAAGTGCTCTTATCCTCCTTCCAGAATACAGAGTCTTTTATGCTCTGCCTTCTCCCATATGTGGTCTTTTGTGACTGACTTTTCCCCTTAGCATAATGTTTTCAAGGCTTATTCTTATAACATTTGTAGAAGTCCATTCCTTTTTATGGCCAAATAATATTCCACTTGGGTATACCAGATTTTATTTACTCATTCATCCATTGATAGACATTTGGATTATTTCAACATTTTAACTACCTGGAACAGTGTTCCATGAACATATCCATTCAAGTTTTTTGCATATTGATTTATTTACTTTCTCAAATATGTTTATCTATCTATCTATATCTATCTATCTGTCTACCTATCTATCTATGCACGTGCCCACATACATACTAAAACTAGGGGCACTTTACCACTGAACTACATCCCCAGACCTTTTTTATCTTTTATTCTGAGACAGGGTTTTACTAAGTTGCTTAGGGTCTTATTAACTTACCCAGACTGGCCTTGAACATGTGATCTTCCGACCTCAGCCTCCCAAGGGACTACAGGTGTGTGCTACCATGCCTGGCTTTGCCTGAATTTTAATAGGGTTGTTTGCCTTTTTTGTTGAGTTCTTTGAGTTCTTTCAATTATCATTTTCTGAGCACAAAGTATGTGCCAGGGATGGGTCTATGCCACTTGGGAAGAGAAAGATGAAAAAGGTTAAGATCAGCCTTTTTTGTTGTTTTCAGTTTTTCTGTGAACAATGAGTGTCTCTGGCAGGGGACCCACTCTCTACAGTTAATACAGAGGGGAGACAAGGCCTCTGGCTGGGCCACTGTGGGCTCCACTGTGGGGGGTGGGGCCTAAGATGGGCCTAAAGTGGGCCCAGGGAAACGGGGACTGAGTGAACCTGGGAGTCATTATTGGAGTTGGGGAAACAGTAAGAATGCCTGGCCAGAGCCCAGGGATCCCCAGGGAGACAGCCAATCCTGAGTGCAGAGAGTGGAGATGGGGGCAGGCACGTGAGTAGGAGGGAAATTGTGAATGAGATCATATACAATTAAAAACTGACCAGCTACCTCTAATCCCAGTGGCTCAGGAGGCTGAGGCAGGAGGATCACGAGTTCAAGGCCAGCCTCAGCAAAAACAAGGTGCCAAGCAACTCAGTGAGCCCCTGTCTCTAAATAAAATACAAAATAGGGCTGGGGATGTGGCTCAGGGGTCGAGTGCCACGGAGTTCAATCCCTGATACTCCCCTTCCCCACAAATAATCGACAAGCTAAAACTACAGGACAAAGCCAAAAGCAAACAGAAAGACGAAAATACAAAACAAAACAAAAAACCATGACTGGGAAGTCTCACCCTATGACTAAGTGCCCGGAGCCTCCTCGTACGTAGCACCTGGGAAGAACTGTCTGTAGATGTAGTAACAAGTGGGACGCGCGGGTTTGTGGTTGGGCTGCTATGGCTCAGGGGTATGTGTGTCACTGAGAAAAAATGCCCCAAGACCCTGGCACCCCGGGGTTCCTGATTCCTATGAGGGAGCATCTATTTAACTCCAGACTGATTTGCGGGGCCCCAGGACTATTGGTGGCCTCCCTGTCCCCCTTATTCGGCTTCTCTGGAGCCGCAGCTGGCTCTTCTGGCTGCCTGCAAGTTGTCACTTACCCACCAGTGCTTCAGCTTCATGGTCTCTTAAGATCCCCAGGTCTCCTATATTACAGAGGTGAAGGATCTATTCTTTCTACCCGAGGCCTGTCAGAGAGCTAGCTCCCAATGGGATAAGCTCCATCTTTATCTTTGGCCTGAAGCCATGCAGTACAGTGGCTCATGGGTCTTGGGTGCCTACTGGGGGGCAAGCACCCCAGCAGGAGAAAGAATACCAGGATTTAACCCCGACTCAAGGGGACACCTGCTCTAGCCAGGGTCAAACACATTGTGAAGCACAAAAAAAAAAAAAAAAAAAAAAACCAACTTCCTTCCCAGGACTGCTCAGAGGAACCCAGTGTCCTTTGTGCTAGGGAGTGTTAGTGGTGTTTCGGGAACAGACTTTGGCCCTGGGGCACTTTTCCAGTAGCATCTCTTGATGATAATGTTGCAAGGGACACACTTGGGGGAATGAGGGCTATGACCTCTGGGACACACTTGACGTTATGTCTGGGTGCAGCCTGAGAGCTTAACAGAGCTGGAGAAGCACGGGTCAGCCAGGGCGGGCATTGCAAGGTCACTGTGAAGGTCACTAGGACAAAAATCTTTGTCCTATTCACGGAGAAATTATTGCCACCAAATATTTTGGCCTTTGGCTTCTAGGAACAGGGGACCTGTGTGTCCTGGCCATCTTTGTGTCCCAGTGCCCAGCAGGTGGCAACTTATGAGATATGTGTTTGCCCTGTGATTTCTTCCTTTCTTGTCACAGGCAAAGATGACATTGGGCTGAGAGACAATCTGCTATGGTTACTTACAGATGGAAAGCTGCCTTCTCAAATGTGATTCCAAAGATAGGACATTCTGGTCTTTTAAATGTTTTCATGCGAGACGTGGTGGTACACACCTGCAGTCCCAGCTGTTTGGGAGGCTGAGGTAGAAAGGTCACTTGAGCCCAGGAGTTTGAGGCCTGCCCAGGAAATATATGAAAACCCCCAATCCCTTATATATATATTTAGTTGTAGATGGACACAATACCTTTATTTTGTTTATTTATTTATATCTGGTGCTGAGGATGGAACCCAATGCCTCACACATGCAAGGCAAATGCTCTACCACTGAGCCCCAACCCCAGCCCCAACCCCCTATCTCTTTTTAAAAAATGTTTATTTGGGAATGGGAGTGTAGGTCAGTGGTAAAGCATGTGCTTAGCATGCAGAATCCTTGGGTTCAGTCCTTAGCACCAAACAAACTGTTGTGAAATTCTCATAAACAAAACTTCCCATCCTGATTTTTTTTTTTTTTTGGTACCAGTAATTGAACCCAGGAGTACTTAGCTATTAAGTCACATCCCTGGCCATTTTAAAAAATATTTCATTTAGAGACAGGGTCTCCCTAAGTTGCTTAGGGCCTCGATAAGTTGCTGAGGCTGCCTTTGAATTGGGATCCCCCTGCCTCATCCTTCCAAGCCACGGGAATTACAGGCACACACCACCTTGCGCCTGCTCTGACCAGTTTTAAGAGTAAAGTTTAGCATCATTAAGCATGTTCACACTGTTGTGCATATAATCTCCAGATATTTTCATCTCTTTTTTTTTTGGCAGTTGTGGAAATTGGAACTAAGGGCCCTTTACCACTGAGCTACACTCATGTCCCTTTACTATGTTGGGTCTTGTTAAATTGCTGAGGCTGGCCTCAAACTTGTGATCTTCTTACCTCAGCCTCCCAAGTCACTGGGATTACAGGCTGCTCCATTTCACCTGGCTACCAATTTTCATCTTTTAAATAGGCTGTTCTTTTTATTTTTTAAACCTTTATTTTTATTTATCCATTTTTTTCAACGTGGTGCTGAGGATCGAACCCAGCACCTCACATATGCTAGGCAAGCACTCTACCATTGAGCCACAACCCCAACCCCCAAATACCTATTCTTCCAAGGCTGAAATGTGTTCCCTAAATAGGTTTCACTTGAAGTTGAAAACGTAGACCATCATCTTCTTCTTTTTCATCTTTCTGTCTCCCCAATATCTTGGAACTGGGGTTGCTTGCAAATGAATCCAATTTTAGAGGCCAGATTCCTACAGAAAATTCTAGAAACCCTAAGGGTGATTATGGAACTGACTTAGCCTGCAATTGTTCAGTTCCAAGAAGTGCACAGTAGAGTGATCAGGTGAAACCCATTTTCTGTATCTTTCTCTAGTCTATCAGAACCTCCTTTCCTTATTAGGTAACATTTAACCTATCTCCAAATTTATTTGATCTCCTCCATACATAAAATACCACCTCTCCCCTTCTGAGACAAATCATTTCCAACTGATATTTCCTCCTGGAGAATAAACCAGAAGTTCCCAAATAAAACAAACTTCTCATCCTGTGGCTCACTGAGCTAAAATGTAAAAAAAATGGAGTGAAACTTGTTCCCTGCAGCTCCATCCCAGGGAGGAAGACCAGCGGGTTCCTCTTCTCCAGAATGCACTGGACTTTCCTGCTGCATCTGTAGCAGGTGAGGAAAAGTGGTTCCTGGGCTTTCAGCTGGCTGCTGGGAGGTCTTTGGGGACAGAGTCCAGGCGGTGGAGGAGCAGGACGTCTGAGCAGCTGGAGGAACTGTGGGAATGTCCCCGGGGGCCTGCAGCTCTCTCTCGCTCCTTCCAGTTCCTTCCGAGAGACAGCATATTCATTTCTTCACTCCCTGGCCAGCTTCTGCTTCCTGGCTCTCAGGCCTCCAAGGCCTGGGCTGCAGGAATGCAGAGGGCAGAGGCTTGGGCTCCAGAATCATCAAGGAAGAAGCACCCCAGGTTCGCTTCTAGAAGCACTTCAGCATCCTGGGGTAAAATCTCAGAAAATCTGAGCATGCCAAGTCATTGCCAAAGTCAGAGAAAAGGGGGACAGTACAGACTTTTATTGTTTTTCTTCTTATTATTTTCTTTGTGGAAGGATGATTTCCATTGTCACTTCAAGCCAGGTGGATATCGGGGTTAAATTAAAGTTCTCTCTCTTTTTTTTTTTTTTTTTTATGTCTGCCTCGGTGCTTGCCTGACCTTCAAAACGTACCTAATTTCTGTATTTACTCTCCAAGTTTTCCATGACTGACCATATATTCTGAGGGCTTGGGAGGACAGTCACTGTTTGGGTTGGGGGTGGATTTGGATTGGTGGGGCTGCCTTACAAACTTCTCTGGCCTACCCTTTTGCATACAAGTGAGGTTATAAGAATAAAGGCCCAAAGGGCATGTCAACAGTAAATCCCTTTGTCCTCACAGTTCTTTTAGGAGTCACAAAGCAGGAGACTTGGGAAAGTTTCTCTTGTGGGTAAGGCAGAAGTGAATATATTCCTGTGTTACTGACAAGAGGACCACCAGGTATTTGAAGAGCACAAAGGGTCACGTAGATCAACATTTATTGAGCATCTACTATGTACTTGGCTCACACATGTTAGGATTAGCATTGCTGAGATAAATAAAATGGGACTCTTGTACAAACAATTAATTAACTAATGGAAGCATAGTTAAGTATTTGTGGTAAAGCAAAAAATGTATTTGGTCTTTGTCTTCAGTTCTTGGCTGAGCTCCTAAAACCCTTGGAATTTCTGTAGCAATAAGAATGTCTTTTGTTATTCATAACAAGCCTCTTACAAACATACCTGAGTTTATGCTAATGAAGTGGGCACTCAGTTTCAAGACCTCCCTTGGGGGAATGTTGGAATTTTCAACATCTCCACCCACACCTCTGGGGAGAGATGAGGGAATACAGATGGAATTCTGTCACCAGCAGCCAATAATTTGATCAATCATTTCTGTGTAATAAAACTTAGATAAAAACTCTTGAAGAGCAAGGTTGGCCCTGTGTATCTTTTCTACCTGGCTGTCCGTCTGTGAACTGTATTCTAAAGACTACAGTGTTTTCCTGAGTTCTGGGCCATTCTAGGGAATTCAAACCTAAGGTGACTTGTGGGAGGTCCTGAATTTGCAGCTAGCTAAGTAGACTAGATACATGGGTAGCCTGGGGACCCCCGTTTGGGACTGGCATCTGAAGCAAAGGAGAGAAGCCTTGTGGGATGGAGCCCTCACCCTGTGGGGTCTGCACTAATTCTGGGGAGTGTCAGAAAGCAGATTGAATTGTAGGGCACCTGATTGGTGCCAGAAAATTACAAAGTGTTAGAAACACAAAATAGTACTATAAACGGGAACTTTGATGTAGGTATTTGTTCCACATTACCGTTAGGATGAACCATATGAAATTGCCTTTTTTTGTAGATCAAAACAGTTGAGAAATGGCAATTTCATATGATTCAGCCTAAAGCGGTCTATCAAACACTTTCGGGGTGTAGGAGGCACAGTACCAGGGTTTTGTGTGTATCCTTACATTTCCTCACAATACTCTCCATGCAAGTACTTCTATGAATGACAGTTTACTCACGAGGAGATTGAGACACAGGGAGGTAAAGACAAAGGCCCGGATACCAGGCCAGTTTGGATTGGAGTTCATGTTGTCTGACAGCAGACCCTGAGTGTATTAGTTTGCTAGGGCTGCAGTAACAAAGCAACACAAACTGGGTAGCTTAAAATAACAGAAATCTATTCTTTCTTTCTATTTAAAAAAATGCTTTTATTAGTGCATTATATGCAAACATAATGGTTGGGTTCATTTTGACATAATCATACACGAAAGGAATTTGATTTCTTCATTTCAGTCACTTCCCCTATTCCCCTTTGTCTACACTACATAAAGGTGGAATTCATTGTGGTATGTATATTTATACATGCATATAGCATGATTTTGTCAAATTCTATTCTTCCACAGTTCCAGAAGCTAGAAATTTGAAGTCAAGGTGTCAGCAGGCTGGGATCCTTTTTGAAAGGCTCCAAGCAGAATCTGCACCTTGCCTTTTTCCTGGCTTTTGGTCCTTGATAACAATTCCTTGGTGTACCTTGGCTTGTATCTGTGTCACTCCAATCTCTGCCTCTGTGGTTACATGGTGCCTTCTCCCTGTATTTCCATCTCTTCCTAAAAGGACATCAGTGATTTAATTTAAGGCCCATTTTAATCCAATATGACCTCATCTTGATTACATCTGCAAAGGCTATTTCCAAATAAGGGCACATTTACAGGCCTTGGGGATTTGGACCTCAACGATCTTTGGGGAGGACATGATTCAATCCACAATACTGAGCTCTTGAGCAGGAACTCCACAGGATGCTGTGCTGTCGACATACGTATGTGTGTCAGTGTCCGAGCCAGGACCCCCACCTGCCCATTAGCCACCTGGATCACTCAGGCCCCGAATGAGCTGGGCTGGCCTGGGAGACTGCACACGTGCAGGCAGAGGGCTGGGATGGAGGAGCCAGGCTCCGGTTCCTCCCTTGGGGGAGGGGAGGCCTATGGAGTAGCGTCCAGGTGGACCACCCAGGACGTGTGGGCAAGCAAGAGGGCATTTTTCATGGCTGCTATGCACACACATCTCTCCCTGCAGCATGGTTTCAATCACCTTGACAGGAAAACCTCAAACTTAGAATCTGGGCTGAAGATGCTTTGTTTTTCTTGCTAATCAATGTCTTTTGCTTTTGGCTAGTGGTAAGAACCATTTCAACAGTCACAGCTAATAAGCTTGTTAGGAGCTTCTGGAAGACATTGTGTTAGTTCACGACAGAAATGAGCAGGATTCTCTAACCTGTGTGGCCGTATGTCCTCAATGCTTCCCCGAGAGATGGGTAAATCATGGACTGTGTAAACGTTTTGAGATAGCTATTGTATTAGAAGGATTGTAAGCCACAGGGAAAGTCATACTAAGTAGGAACCGGGCTGTGGTCATGTACTGCTCTACCTTGACATTTAGTGGGAGATCAGGGATGCCCCGCTTGACCCGGGACCTGCTTCGAAAAAGGCAGTTTTTGGCCTGAGTTCAGTGTTCCAGAGACCAGATAGGATTCTTCGAGCAGACTGATAAGAATTGGTCCTGTCTCATCTTTTTTGGCACATTAAAGGAGTTCATCTGAACTCACATGTATCCATTTGATGATGCTTGAAATTTGTATTTTGTTTTCCCCCAGGATTCTCATGAAAAGTTGCCTGTGCATTTATTTAAGCAATTCATGCTCCTGAGGCCAAGCAAACAAAATTGCCAAAGAGCAACAGTTTCCAGGTTTCGTTTAGGAAAGAATTTTCCTTTGGTCGTTTTAAGGGTGGATTTTGTTACTAGAAACCCGAGTACAAGGTTAAAGACTTCATGTGCTATCTGTTGACACTGCCCTTCACCTTCTGGGCCTCTGCCCCAGGGCTGGCCACACAGACTCTTTTTCTTGGGCCAGACTGAGGTTTCTTTAGTGTGACTCAGCCTGGGGATTAGGTCCAGGAAGAGAGCATTGTTTCTAGTCTGGTTTCTCCTTGGGAGAAGGAAGTTCCCCTCTTAACCTTACTGCATCACCTTTTATGATTTCTGCTGAGGCTGCCCGAGGGTCCCCAAGTTGGGTCCCATGGATCTGGGATCTCTTCTCATTCTGTGCTTCCCCCTCCCAGGTTTGCTTACTTCATAGTTTCTATGCAGAATCTTAGCACCAACCTCCCCGCTAAGGACCAGAGCTGGTTGTCCAGCTGTCTGCGTTATTCTCATCCTGCATCCCCAATGCACCATTTCTAAGTTGGACTGCCTGTGAATTCTTCTCACTTAAAACAACTCAGGTGCTCTTGGGCGATAAGCTATCTTCAGTCACCTGAGCTTACAAGTTCCCTTTGTGCCATTGGCTGCTCAGACCCAGCTCTCCTGACATTCTCACTGCTTCTGTCTCTTGCAGGCCTTCATCACCCATCTGATGGACTATAGCATCTGCCCTTCTAACTGGTGTGTCCCTATTTGCTGGGTCTTGAAATTGTTTATTGCAGCTTAATGGATTCTATTAACTCACAACTCTGACCATGTTGCTTTCTTGCAAAAAAAAAAAAAAAATCTAGGACTTCCCTCTTCTGTATCAAATGAGGGACACATTTCTCATCCTGTAATGAAGGTTATTCTCTGATGGGACCTCCTGAGAGAATGGATGCTGTTCTCTTCCCATGTTCTGTTTCAGCCACAATGAATATAATTTATCTACTCTGACCTCTGTACCTTTCCTGAGAATCCATTCCCAGAGGTGCCCAAACTCCCATTCCCGGCCTCATGGGTGGCCATCACAACCGTCCAGGATTCTTTCCCCTCCCCACACTCTGAGGCTTCATTTGTGGCACATTCAGGTATACTTCCTTGTACCTGAGTTAACTGCATGCTACTTGAGTCCCTGGGGTAGGCCCTTTGGCTCAGTAGATGCATGGTGTATCTGCTAAACTGTGGACAAATGCTGACTCAACATCCCTAGTCCTGCGTCCCAGCCACTTCTGGTCCATCACAGCTTTGCTATCTCTACTCTTCTTTTCAATCAGTCACAGTGAATTAATTTGGCATTAAAAAAAAATCCTCCTCCCCCAACCTTACTGATTTCATATTTTGTTGGAGGCAAAAGCAAATTTCCAAGTTACAGGTCAACATCAATTTAGAATTATTTCTGCCAGTTGGAAACAAAAACTTTGAAAAGGACATTTAACTTGATTTTTTTTTTTTTTAAGCCTTGGGAAAAATTTGAAAGCTATAGTCTTTCAAGGAAACAGGATACTAAAACACACACACACACACACACACACACACACACACACACACACACACACACTTGCCTGGCTTTATGTAGTTCAATCTTGTCAAGCTAATCTAATCTTTTGTGACAGAGCAGCAGACCTGGTAGATCAAGGGGGAAAACAATAGTAGGAATTCATCTTTGCCAGCTTCAAAACTTTTGACTCCTGAGTCCCACTCAATATGATTATCATTATACTGGTTGAAAGGTTAGAGAGAGGGACAAGGACAACACCAGCTAGGGACAGAAAGGGTTGGGGGGCAGGGTGTCAGCCTTGAACCCAATGGCCCTGAACACTCACATGAACAGGCCAGATGAGAGAAAAAGAGAACGTATTTCAAGCTGGCATTAATGTCAAGGTGTATGTGTGTGGCATAGGTACAGATAAGCCACCAGCTGGAGAAGTAACCTTATGATTAACTTAGTGATCAATACGAGCGTGCAAGACTAGAACAGATTTAATGTTTAGGACCCCCCAACCCCACCCCCAGCAAAATAGCATAATGCTGAGAATATGATACTGGGATGAAGACGACATGTAGGAATCCTGCAGTTCCAAACTTGCAGGAATTGTATCCCTTTCCAAGTGCCACATTAAAAATGGGAAGAGTTTGGACAACAGTCAAGGGAGAGCCCCAGAAGTAATTAAACTGGACTGGGATATGGGAATGGATGCCTTCTACCCCAAAATGAATTCAGTTTATTGAACTTGGAGATAGATAGTCTTATAAGGGCATTAACAAAAATAGAAATAGGTTTAGATTCTAACATATGAGAATAAAACCAAAGGTAAAGAAGAGTTTCCTTAGTTTTAAGGTTGACAAATGGGTCATAAAATTAACTTGAACAATTTCTCTAGGGTGTTAGTTGGGTGGCAGACCTGAACAACCTGAAAATAATTGCTCCCACCCCACAGTGTTATACGGCTACTTAAAAGTACTTATTTAAATCCCAAACTGAAAATTAAGAGGCAGCCAGGGCTTCTGTTGGTAAATGCCTCAGGGTTTAGTTATCATTTATAAAGAGAAATTCAAACAGGTGATGAAGCTCTTCCTTAAAACCCTACTGGAAAGGTTGGCAGTGATCCAAGACCTTTCCTGAACAAGGATCCAGTGAGGTTTGATCTGTGGTGCAGCCAGACAACACAGGTAATGGGAGTATTTCTGTTTTCCCACTTTAATTTTTGTGTGTGTGTGTGTGTGGTGCTGAGGATCGAACCCAGGGCCTCATACATGTTAGGCAAACACTCTACCACTGAGCCCCAGCCCCAGCCCCGTCTTCCCACTTTAATACAAGCAGCCTTTGATGAAGCTATCTTACATAGGTAGATGGTAACATTGGAAATTTGGGTGCATGATACCCTGGGTTATTATGTCTGTTCCCAAAAGCTATCCCATTCAAACATTTTTATTTAACCATGCAACGTATGGATGGCATGAAAGAAAAAGAACAGAATGATTTTCCTTACAACATTGCTGATAATAATCACAGTCACTGGTATGTAATTTAATTAAATTTAATCAGTCCTTTATAAAACTTCCCAATTAGTAAAAGTTGGCTTATTTTAATAGCCTTAAACATTGGTCACTATTTAAACAAGACATTCTAAAAAAAAAAAAAAGCAATCACATAATAGTTCATAGTAATTTACAAGTGGATGGTACACATTTAGATACAGAGGTAGAAGTTCACTTTTACAATGTTTCACTAATACACATATACCAAATTCAAGGCACAAAATAGTTTGCTTTACAAAAAAATACTGTAAAAATGTCATTTGCTGTTCTACAATGTGAATAAACCTTCCAAAGGAATCTTTACACCCTTCCTTACATACTCCATAGAATAAGATTTTCCCCCTCACTAATCATAGTTGGCACAAAAATGGGGACTTTTTAATGTAGAAATTCCCATTTTTAGAAATGGGTTCTTTGCAAAGCTGCTATGTACTCTAGATAAGAGTCCAACCCAAAACACAAAACACAGCAACTCCTGAGGAAAGGGCACTTTCTATATGCAGCAAAATTCATAGGTAGAAAATGCGTGTCTTTTTGGATAACTAGGTCTCCAGATACTTAATGAAGTATTTCAGAGGTCAAATGTAAAAAAAAAAAAAAAAAAAATCATCTAATACTTTAGTCAATGTGAGTTTAAGAACTGATCATCTTTACTGTAATGCTCAGACATCACTGGCTTCAAATGGATGGAGATTTCAAAATTCGTTTTCAAAAAGAGCTGAACATACAGACATCATGAAAAAGCCACACAGGCTTTACACAACTGGAACTTAGAAAAGATGAGAAAATATAGCACTATAGTCCTTGAAGTTGCAAGGATGTCAGTTGGCTAGAGTTTACTAACAAGAATGCATAAACTCTATGGGAATTCAGAAAAATCACACATGTGAAACACACTGTAGTTATCATTTCTAGACTTTCTGTTCATTAAAAAAATAATGACAGCCCAAAGATGTCACACAGTGCTTGTCTAAAGATCAGACTGGTTTTAGGGTCCTGTCTAAAGGATCCTGTTAGCAACAAGCTTAGCTCACTTTGACTGATCACACTTCCCAAGTACTCTAGTCAGTTAATTTACACTTTATTTTTTTAAAAAGTTGATTTTTTAAAAAAGTCAACGTGGGGTTAGAATCCAGAGAATGTCAGTAACGCTGATGTGCACTGGACTGAAACATCTTGATCGTCTTCTGATAGAAATGATATCTCATACAAAAAGATTCTTAGATTCCATTCTTCGCTTCATTATTGTTTGTGGCTTGTTTTCTTTGAGCAATAAAAGGGTACATACACTTGTCTGCTCCTAGGAACCGATACATGCACACAACTGCTTCGAAAGGAAGGATGCTGAAATGGAAAGTCACAGTTACAAACTCGAAGCCTCAAGTTAATCAGGGTCTGGGGCAGGTAGGGAAAGGCTGGGTCAGTGAGGAAGAGCCCTTCACAGTTACCTCTTCATGAAGGTCACGATGTACATGAGGCGTGGGGTGCAGATCATGGGCTGGTCGGTGAGAATGGCCTTCATGGCCTGCTTCACACAGTAATCAGGCTTCAGGGGGGGCAAAAAGGGCTCAATTTCTTTCCTATATATGTTTTATGTTAAAAAATAAAATTCAGTATTAAACAATAGTGAAGACTGAAAATACATATTTTAAAACATTGTGACATTATCTGAGTGACCAGATATGGGGTACATTTTGCTTTCTTTACGGTGCTTTCCTGGATTTTTTTTCCCCCCAAATTTTCCTACTATGAACATATCTGATTACGTATGAAGGAAAACAAGGTAGGAGGAAAAAAGCAAAAATGGTCTGCTTTTCTGTAAAGTGAGAAGGTGGTGTTTTTAAGATGCTTCAAGACGTATTTCATATTATTTTCCTTTAAGTAGAAATAGTAGGTGTCTGGCATAACAAGCATTAAACCCCAATAAGAGGCAAAGCTTTTAGGATTAGGTGTAGCCAAAATGTGAGCATGTAAACACTGGCATAGCCTTTCTGAGTGAAATAATAGGTCTACACCTTTCCCCTGAACAGGGAAAGCTAAAATATAGTCTCTAGGGAGTTCTGAAATGAAGGGCACACAGATATCCTCCCTACAGTTTAGTTCCTTATGCTACATGTTGAAATAGCATAGTAACACGATTTATTGCTTTTAGCATTTATCCTCCCACCCCAGCTTTGGATGTCTGCACATACAACTGTGCTAAATAGGAAACAGAACTCCTCAAGACCTCCAACAACAGGTTCTAGATACATAAGGGGAAAAAAGCCAGACCAAACCAACATCCACTGACACACGAACACATGCAAGAAAAGGAGCTACTTTCTCTTTTTCTGTTCTTGGTGCTGGGGATGGAACCCAGGGCCTCATGCATGCTGAGCACGTGCTGTACCACTAAACTGCATCCCTACCCCCTAGAGTTCATTTCTCAGTCCAGACTTGGAGTCAGTCCGAGACTGGAATGACTCAAATTGCCCTCCACAGAATTCACTGCTTGTTTGGCTCAGTATGTGTTAAGAATGGCTCTCGACCAACAGGGAGATTCACTTAAGCGAAGATCTCAAAGTAAGCGTGTCTTCACAAGTATCTTCTTAATGATTCGTGGTTGTGTTTACTCTGCTAAACGTGAGTCAGATGGAACTTGACATTTATATTCCCATGTGCTTCTTTCTAAGTGTGTGGGTCTTTCATTTCATCTTTAGTAAATCTAAATGATTCTTCTCGTTCTGTCAGAATCAATCTAGCAACATATACTTGCTGAAAAAGAGAAATTTCCGAATCTGGAATGTAATATGCAATGTCTTTTTTAGAATAAAGGCATGTTACTCCTCTGTGACAGGGACACTGTTTCATATCTAAACCAATATTATATTAAGAATTTTTCTTCTGGTATTCTTATTTACCAACACTAAGAGAAAATAACTCTTGAGGATATAGCTTGTAAGAACGATCCTGGATATTTACACTTTCTCCCTGAAGGGATGGAAAAGCCACTTACTACATACATACAATGCTTCTTGAATTAATTTCTGAAAGTTACTGTTAGTGTGGCACAGGTCTCCTGCTTGCCAAACTTACACAATTTTAAAAACCAATTAACCCTGACCAATTAACTACAGGTTAACTGTCAAATGACAATTAAAGCAAAAGATGGATTGAAAATCCAACTCCACACATTCCCCCAGTGTTATCCTTTTTATCCGTAATATGTTCCCACTCACCTGATTCGGCAGCCTCTGAACATGCCAGTGTCTACCAGGTAAGGGCAAACCAAGGTTGTTTTAATTCCATCCTTTTCAGCAGCCTTTAGTTCATGGCTCAGGGATTCATGAAAACCCACAACTCCAAATTTACTGGCACAGTAATCCTGAGTTAGAGAGGAGAAATAACAGAAATGCTAAGAACATGTCCAAATCCAGACAACCTGAAGCTTCCCTAGTTCTATCTTCCCTGGCTAGATGTTTGCTACAAAAGGTTATAGGTGGCCAAGCGAAGAAAAGGAAACCATTTTAAAAGACAGATATCCGATGTGGTTCAGTGCAGAAATAATATTTTCAAAGCAACAGCAGAAACAGATGAATGCTTTTTGCCACATCTACTAAGTATCAAATTACTTTGGGGAAGTTACTGCCAAAGATTCTATGAAAGCTAACAGGCTGAAGTTAAAAATGCAGAGAGGTTCACTTTGAAGTGTCTGGAAAATTTACAAATGGTCTCTTGTTCAGTGAAGGAGACTGAAAAACCTGTTTGTTTAAATTAATGCAAGAAGAACAAAGGCAAGTCTAGCTCAGGTTATAAGTTGTTATGATCTGACTTTCTCTTTAGGGTGAAATTCAAATGAAAATGATAATCAAAGCTTGTAAACTTAAACTAGAACTTAACCTAAGGGCACACAATACACAGTGCTTGTCCATGACCCAACTTTAAGTTAGGAATGGAAATAAAAATCTCCTGAATGCAGAAGCCATCTATTCTGTGTTCCTTTGCATATATGCATGAAATTATCTTTTTCAATTTTATGGGTATCCATAAGACAAACAGCACAGAACAATAGTTTACGTATGTTTTATAATTTCAACATGGTGAGGAACAGGATTTGATGAAGTTCACTAAACTTAAAATGCAGAGACCCGATATTGAACATAACCAACTCGTCTGATGAGCCAACACAAGGCAGCTCACTTTTGGCAAGATGATGAAAACAGAACGTGAACCTTTGGCCTCATTTATCTGTTCCCCACAGCACTACCATTGCTCTCCATGGTTCCATTCCTGACCCTGTGCCTCCCACCATCATCAAGGCTGCCGATGGAAATGGGGTACACTTAGGACTGGCCCATCTGCTTCTCTTGTTGCTGCGACTTTGTCAAGCCAGTAGAAGTGATTTTATGGCAGAAGAGGTATAATTCCATTTCAACAGCTGGCCCTGGTTTATTGGGAAACATCCTATATTCAGCACGCCAACTGGACACTTCCACAAATGTACAGGCAGCAGGTACTCTGGTGAGGTGTTCATCACGGGGTATCTGAAGGAAATGCTTTATATCTGACAAACCTCAACTCCAGCAGTACTGAACAATCCCAAGGAACTTGCAACTGTCACAATATGACCATGATTAATCTCCAGCATCGTAGGAAGAAAGGCCTTAGTTGTCTGAAAGGAAAGATAAGATTCAAGTTTTAGAAGTGACCTGCTGAATTTCCTCTAAAACCCAATCCAGGGTCACAGAACAAACTCTGACCCATACAATATTATACTTCCCAATTCATTTAAAAACATTTTATATTTTCCAAAAAAGAGAAGATCCTTTATGTGTCTGGTTAACTCAGTACCATATCATTGGCATGACAGGGCTATTAGAGGCCATGACCAACCAGACTGTAACACGAGGACTTTGGGGGACAATGCCTAGAGATGAGAAGAAAGCTATTAGTGGAAGGGTCTTTATCACCTTTAAGTGACAGTTGTCTGTTAATCTAAAGTGACTCCCAGGGCAGGGATCTTTTTGCGCTCATGACACTTCAGCACAGCCATCTGCTCTGAGGACCTGAAGCCTCCCTATGAGCAGGTGCCTTGTATAAATGCTTTTCCTACCGCTACATCTAATTAGTGATAGCCCGGGGAAGGAAGAGCTGCTGCACCACCAAAAGGTTCACTGTTCATGTGCACACTAGCAGAAGGTAAAGTGCTTTAGAATGTAGAAAATGGTAAAAATACACAACCATTTTAATGAAAAAAAAATACCACGATGCTAATGCTATACTGATAAGAACTTGTAGAATTTCAAAGGACCAAACTGCACTGTGGGGGTCTCTGAGGTAAATCCCACAGAGGAAGGAGACTGGCTACTTAAGGTGGCAGACTATGTGGCAGATCTACTGAGGTGGTGAAAATCAGAGATGGCACCGATTTCTTACTAAACTCTCTTTCCCCTTCGGTCTCTTGCCTTCAAAACGCAGAACCGCATTAAAAAAAAAATCCTTCAAATTACTTAAGATGATCTATTAACTATTCTACCAGGCTCCCAACAGTTTTATAACCTGCTTCTTAAAAGAAAGCAGGAAAAGAGCAATCTGTCCACTGTTGAGTTATTGTCTACTGCCAACACAGCTTCCCATGATTTATGAAGTTAAAAAACAAAGCACTACACAGCAGACTTTAAAAAAAAAAAAAAAAAAAAAAGAGTTCCCTTCTCAGAGATTTCTTGGCTAAGGACTCACTGAATTTTTGGATGAATCTTTAGTTTGTTATGATAACTTTCGCATGTATAAAATTAAAACCAGCAATCTCATTAATTCAGAAGTCTTTCCACACTCCAATTCACGGAACATTTGCCAGATGAATCTATAAAGCATCTCAAGGTCTTCCCCGTCTGTCTCCTGGGTCATCACTCAGTACCCCATTCCGGACTTGTTCCTTATTTGTCTGGGTCTCCTTAATGCTTCTGCTCACCTGCACACTTTTACCTATAAATTCTTCTCAAGAATCTATATTCCCAATCCCTTTCTATATAAGCCAAAGTGTGACAGTGATCAAAGAGTTATACAGTCTGTAATGCCTTTCAGGTGCTGTATATTAATTGTATCCTTTATTTTGTAATAATCCTTTGTAATAATCATTACTATTGCTTTGCAGTGCTGGGGATTAGACCCAGGACCTTGTGCAGGATGAGCATGTGCTCTGACATGGAGCTCACTCCCAGCCCATGCACCTGCCTGTGTTATCTAATATTATTCAAGACCAGCTTGACTTTGTCCATCTCTAAGACACATAGTTGGTACCATTCATCCTAACACATAATTACAAGCTTTTATGATGTTTTGATTAATTGTTTTATATTTATCTGGCTGTCTCAGACGAAGCTGAATGACACAGGTCAGTCTTACAAATTTTAAGGCAGAATCGCCACCCTGTGATCGTGTTCACCTCTCACTACTGCACGGGCCCAGCACATGTTTCAGCTGGATTGTTTCTTCAGAGTTGCAAATGGCAATTGTTAGGGCAACTATCACAATAATTATAACTCTAGTCTGCCTTATAACCCCCAAAGCCAGGAACTGGTAATTTAGGTCATTATAGTTCAACTTCAGGCTCTATAACTTATAATATGGCCATTATATCCCAGAACTGAAATCAAGTCATGTCACAAAGCTTCTATATTCCAAGCTAAATTTAAAAACATATCCCTAAGAAATCATGTCTATAAATTGACTAATGATGAATTATTCCCAGACTAACTAAAAAGTACAAAATTTATTCTTGATGTTAGCCAGGCATTGCTTCTAAGGACAGAAGCTTCTAAACTTAATACACCCAAACTATCAACCTTCAGGGCTTAGCCTAGCCTACCTCCAATCTGTTCAGAGCGCTCACATCAGCCAACAATTGGGCATGGAGACAGGATCATGCCACATATCACTAGACTCGTAATAAAGTCACACAGTCATCTATATTAAAATTTGCCTAGTGTTAGAAGAGAGTCCTTTCTATCTTTTTGTTTTAAAAGTTCTTAATACAGGTAAATATAGGAACTTAGTATTAAATCCTAAGAAATTACACACAATTTAAAATACAAGTAAGAATTTGCTACTTGGCTACCTGACAGATCTGATTCACTGAGCTGCTTGCATCTGTGGCCAGTGTCCATCCTAACTCCAGCTGGCGGCGGGCAGACTAGTAACTCACAGACACCAGAGTGGGCTGGTTCTAATGAGTTCCCCATATTCATGTGCTGAGGTTCTGCCTGTAGGTGTTAAATGACTAACCCAGATCCTCAGCATATAAAGGCAGGTGATACAAGATTAACAAGTTCCTAACTGTTTTAAGTTTAATTGGTTGCAAGGTTCTGAAACTGATTAAAGTCCTCATCCCTCCCCTGCAATGAGTCTGGTGGTATTCACTTCTCCATTCAACTAGTCATTCTTGAACATGTGTTATGTGCGGTTACTGTGTCACGATCTGGTCTTGTAATGATGGGTAAAACAGGACTTGGTCTCATTCCTGTCCCTAAGCAGAATTTAAACTCACCAGGATTAAACTGGGTTAAATTGATACATCAAATGTAAACCAGCTCTAGTTTTTCCTCTCTCACATAAGCAGGAGGGCTGTACATTCACATTCCAAAGAATGTGATTTGGTTCTGATTCTGCTCCTGTGCCCCTGCCCCATAATTGTTTGCAGGGGAGTTAAGATACTGGTTTTATATTGAAAGAGAAAAAAAAAAAAAAGAAGAGAGAAAGAAAAAATAGAAGCAAAGTAATTCAAATACGGCTATATAATTAAAATATTTTCTAGTTGTGGGTTATAAACATATTGTTCAGGGAAATATGTTTCAACTTTAAGTAGCTAGTGAAGTGTGACACAAGTTGGTTACTTTGTTTTAATTCAAAGTTTTTTTTTTTTTTGGAGAGGGAGGATTTACAAAAAAAATTTAAAGCAGTAGTGGGCCAAAGTTCAGTTTAAAATATGACTTCTTTGCCTAAACAGGAACAAATTGATCTCTTTATAAATGAAATCCAATGTGTCTGTGCATAGTGTACCTTTGAAGACAAAGACCATATTCTTTATGTAGAAAGACTCAATCTTAGGTAATACTACAATCACCACAACCTCTAGGGCTGTCAACAACACATGAGCTGCTGCTGAAACCCTGCAGGTAATGCCAGCAGCTGTGGGACCCAGACTGCTTGTTTTCCAAAACAGGTGCCAGACACTCACTCTATGCAGATCAGAGGCAAGCTGGGCAAGAGCACCCACATCAGGACCACTCAGGGTTTCTCTTAAGCCCATGCTCGGGGTCCTGCTGGACCCTAGGACATGTGACTAAGGCTGTTAATCATTTCTTGATGCCTGAATGGACATGAGCAATTATTCCTTGTACATTATTTCCACACGCCCACCCCCACCTGGGATCTGGGGTGCATTATTAAATAAACCTCGATCCACACTAATTCTGTTCCTTAATTTGCAAGGAAAAAAGTGCCATAAATGGGTGACTAGAAAGCACTGCATTTTCAGGAATTTTCCAAAGTAACCCAACTAGTTTTCCTTTCTAATTACTCCTGCCCTCAACAGTCTGGTAGATGACATCTGAGATAGCACAGCATATTCGGTCCTTGACACAGCTTGACAGAACAAAGAAATCTGGCACTTTGCAATGAATTATTAATGTGCACAAATATTGTAGCATGTACGAGGTGGGGACCAGCAAAAGGTGAAGTTCTAGTTGCCATGACACCAGTCAGTTCAAGCTAAGGTTCATGATCTTTAACTTTGTCTCAAAGAGTTGTTAGAAGAACATAAAGGGCAAATCTGAAATGCACACCCAAGCGGTGTGAGTAGAATTTCATGGGTATGCTGCCATGGAGGATCTGAGAAGGGAGAGTCAGATAATTCACTGCCCCAGGACTGCTGCGTTAGACCAATTGTAAGGACAGATTATCTAGATCAGGACTTAACAAGCATGATGGGATCCCCACAGGAAGGGCATTTAATCAGTCTCTAGAGAGCCGGCACCCATGCTGGTTGGCAAGGTTTGCTGGAGGCTAAACCAAACACCCAGAATTGTACTTCATTCTGTGTCCTCTTAATTGAATGTTTAGAAAACAGAGGAGATCTAGTCCTTTATCAAGAAAATCTTGAGTAACTCTTGATCTAAAGGGGCGGGGGGGGGGTGTCTCAATATCAGTTACCTATATTTGAACCAGGAAGGTTTAGAGAATTTAGAGTTGGAAGAGATCTAGGGTCTCTTAATTGCTAAAAAAGAAAAAATCGTAATAATTGACCCTGGCTGTAAAGGGTAAATGTAGAACTTTGATTATTTGTGATTAATTTTATCACAAGGTTAAAAATCTGCTGCCAGCAGACAGGGTTGCTTACGTGATTTAAAAAAAAAAAAAGAAGAAGAAAAAGAAAAAGAAAGGAGGACATTTAAATGAACACTGACATTCCTATGAGACACATTTAACAAGTCTAATATCTCCATAGCTCCTCAGGGTTCCTCTTCAAAGCACTGGGCCCTCTGAAAGATACCTGTAAAGGTCACATTTATAATATGGGCAAGATCTTCTCACACAGAAGTGTAAGTGACTGCACATAGACATGGCATGTCATAGCTTGAGAAATCTTTGAAAGTTGGGTTTACGCCAAATTAACTTCCAACAGTTCTGACCTCCAGATCACTCTTGGTGCTCTTAATGACAGACTGTGCAGTGCAGAGCCTGCAGCTGCGGTGTCAGGACAAATTAGCTGAAAGTTAAGCAAAAGAGAATGTGAAGAAACATGGTGTCTGGCAAAGCCGGACTTGAAATTTTGAGATGGTGTCTGTAAAACACCCAGAAGGCATTCCCTGTATCTGTAAACAGCCCTAGGTTTACACCGAAGGAAAAGCACGGTTAATTTTTCACAGTAGGAAAAGGCCTTAGGTTGGATTTTTGTGCATTTGCATGACTGTCTAGTGACAGTCTTTTAAAAGAATTGTTTTGAAGTTTATATCTCTTATTCGAATGTCCAAGAAACAGATTAAACATTAATTTCCAGAGAGCTATAAATTATATTACAATGGGAACTGGCATATATAGAGGATGGTGTGCTGATGTAGGTTTTCAGATCTCCAAAATGACAGCATTTTGTACGATCTGAAAATGAGAATACAATAGAGTCCATCAAACAAAAATATCTACCTGGACGTGCTTATGCTTTATGCTGTCCCTACCATGGTAAATAGCTTTCCTCCTGTTCTCCTCTTGCCTAAGGTGCCAGCAGAGTAACTTATTTTTGTCAGAATCATAATCGAATATTCTCTTGAATATTTACAAGGCTAAAATGACATCTGGTGGCACTCTTCTCTGAGAATTCAGTTACTGTTCCTGGAATACTGATTCAACCACACAAACTTTGAAGGTGTTGGAAATAGACTGGATTGTGTTAAGAAGGTTAATTGCTCATTACTGCATTCAAAGATTAAACATGGTGATGTACCACCAGTTACCCTGTGAGAGGAAAATGAACCTAAATACTCTTAATTTTGCTGGTTTCAAATAATAAATATAATGGTCAAACTTTAGAAAAGTTACTTTGACCACAATATTATTTCAAAAAGGCAATCTTCACTATGGAACTATCTATAACTGGGAGATAAAGTCAGTATATTGCTTGCCAACAAAGGTTAGGCTTTAACTACTTTAGTTGCAGCTGACAGGAGACATTCTGACACTCATGCAGCTGCACAATGGCCTTTGTTCCTTTTCCTATTTGGCTATGTTTGCAGACACAGAAAGATCTCCTAATTGTGCAAAATAGCCTCAAGATAACTGAAGCCTGGAACTACTGTCTCTGACTTAAAGTGTTCATCTTAATTTCTGTCAGATTGAGACAAAACATCTCTTTCTAGATAGAGAGGGAGACCAAGGAATATGTCATCAAATCTGTACCAATGTTACATTTACCATCCTTTAAAAAAATTATTATTGTGAGGCTACAGGGATTCGTTTAACATTTGAACAGCATCAGCAGTTAATACTTAACACACATGCACAAGAATACTCTTACAGTTGCCCTGCAACCAAGAAGCTAATAAAAGAGCGAGGCTTTTCAAATGAACACCTAGATGATGACACCATTAGTTATTCAGCAAAAATAAATGCTTCATTAACTTGTCTTCCCACTGCTAAAGGATGGGGTGAATCTACCCCAAGGCTGCAAGTCAGATCCCAATAATCCCTTATATTTTAGGGCTCGCTATGCAGATATACCAGAAATGAGGTGACTTAAAACTCAATCTATCTGGAAAGTACACTGGTCTTTGGATTCCAGAAATCTGCACGGTTCTGACTGCTGAAGCTTCAACCTTCTTTTCGTTACCTGACTTCTCTGAATCTTCATTTAACTCATTTGTGAGACAAAAAGAAGAGATCTCCAAGGATTTTTAGCTAAAAAAATGTTAGGTTCATATTCAAGACTTCTTCATTTCCTACTGTGCATTCAAAATACAAGTCTTAATACTGAGGTAGGACTTGCCTAAGACTCTCGTAAATGACTCAATAAGGTATCAGCTCCATTAGTGTGGCTGCCAGCCCCTGGTGATTAATAAAATATCTAGCCATTAAACATTTATATGTTGTCATGGCTGTGCCTTTTAACATAATATAACTTGAATTCATGCAGCCTATTTAATATTGCGAATTATCTGTGCAAAATAGTTGTTTTTCTGTTTTACTTGAACCCATGGCAGTTCAACGTGTGAACAAAACTATGAACACCGGACACTGTTTTTAAAATGCTGTTTCCCTTGATCCTCCCCTGACTGGACCAGAGATGATCAAAGGAAAGTTCAATGATCTCGCTCAGACCCAGGCCCCTCCCCCACCTCAATAACTCTTTATGGAATAAAGAAAATAACCCACAAAATTGCAGCCAAATCACCTGCCAAACAAGGGGCTATCATTAATCCCTTTGCTTTGCCCCAAATGCACATCACTTCTCAGAAATGGTAATAAAGACAGATCTTCCAAAGGGCAGAGGCTTCGGTTCTGCTCTAGTGACCAGTAACCACTTGCGTGAGGCACAAGCACATGCACGCCAGCTTAACCACTGCTGGGCCATCTGAAGTGGCAGGGCGCCTTTGCCCCTTCCAAGAGCATAACCCAGCAATGTCTCCATGATCATCAGCCCTTGTAATTCATGAGTGCAAATAGTTCAAATTCTTTCCTGCTTTCTAGTGAGCTTAAAACAACAACAAATCTTTACTTAAAAACAGGATAGACATAATCAAGAGGTTACTCCTAAAAATTTTTTCCTGAACATGCACTATATAAATACTTACAAGTCACTTAATATATATAAGGGTTTATGGTACCTGTATGGAGCTAAGCATTACCCAAAATAAATAAATAAATCTTTTTGAACCTCTTAGAGAACTTTAATGATTGCAGAACCCACCTTTTCTCTAAATAAGTGGATCTCAAACTTTGCTATACATTAGAATTGCCTAGGGAGTTTTACTCCTGGTGCCCAGGCCACATCCCAGACCAGTTATACCAGAAAATCCAAAGGAGAGAAATCAGGCAGTAAGAGGAAACATTCCCCAGGTGACTCCAATAAGTAGAAAGTTTGAGACCCAGTTTTCTAGAACAGTTTCCCAGTGTCAGCACCATTATATTTATTGCTGGGTTATTTTATGCCCTGGGGGGCTTTTGGGGCCTCATGGATGTTTTGGCAGCGTCCTCTTCTCTCCACTAGATGCCAGTAGCAGCTTCACTAGTCTGATAAGAAAAATGTATTGCGAATGTCCCCCTGAAGGCAAAACTGACCCCTCGAGGGCTCCCACTATCTAGTAGGGATGTGGGCATTAGCAAACCAAGTTCCACATACTCCAGTGATGGTTTTCTCCTCAAATCTAATTCTCACATTGTCATGACATTTTTCTAGGTTTGGAATACATTCCAAGCTGGTGTGTGTGTGTGTGGGGGGGGAAGCACAACTTAAACTGGGCTCCATATAGCCTGTGGATGTAGTTCAGTGGCAGAGTGCTTACACAGCATGTATGAGGCCCTGAGATCTCCAACACTGAAGACAAAAAAAAATCCTACCACTTTAGTTTGTATACTTTTTTAAACATTTTTTTAAAATTTTTTAGGTGTAGATGGACACAACACAATGCCTTTATTTTTATGTGGTGCTGAGGACCAAACCTGAGTCCCACCCGTGCTAGGCTAGCGCTCTACTGCTGAGCCACAATCCCAGCCCCAAGTTTGTATACTTTTAAACTACTACCCCCTTAAAGTATAGCAAGACTATGTGGAACCATTCCTCAGTCATCCAACAATTATGAATGTTCCCGATGTGCCAGGCCCTAGGCTGGAAGGGATCCACAGCAACACCTGCAAGGTCCCTGACCTCCCACAAATTAATTCCAGAAGTTTATTTTGGTCCTGGGCAGGAAGAACTCAACCCTTCACGATCCCTACCTTCTGCCATGCTGCTCATGGCTATGGGTACAGCAACTGGGGAAAGTAGTGAGCAAAAGAGCACCTGGACTCACTCTTTTGAGATACTGGACCTTAATCCAAATTTAAAACAAAAATGTAGATAAGGGTGGGGTCCAGAGTGCAGGATCTGACATTTTCCTCATATACCATCTTTTTTTTTTTTTTTTATAGTGGGAATTGAACCCAGGGGCTCTTCACCACTGATCTATGTACCCCACCCCTTTTTATTTTGAGACAGGGTCCCCCTAAGTTGCTGAGGCTGGCCTAGAACTTGCAATCCTCCTGCCATGGCTTCCCAAGCCGCTGGGATTACAGGTACGTGCAACCATGCCTGGCACATATACGGGATTCCTAAAGGGCTGGTTTACTCAGGGAAAAATAGGGGGAGGTATTGAAAAAGTAGAAAGGAAAAGAAGTATGGAAGAGCTGTTTCTCTTCAAACATTGATGTGCACAGGAATTGCTTGGAATGCGACCAAATTCAGATACTGATTCAGAAGGTTTGGAAGGGGGCCAGAGCCTTTCTTTCTAACATGACCCCAGGTGGTATTGCTGCTGTTGCTGCTGCTGCTACTCTGGACCACAAGCCAAGAACAGGGTTCTAGAATGAGCCAGGGGAATCTGTCTACTCCAAATCTCAAGTGGCTTCAGATCAATTTCTCCTCAAAATTTAGCAAAATGGCAGAACAATCTTCACATCTCTCTTCTTGCTGCCCCTTAATCTCCATTATGGTGATTATTAAGTCAAGAGCCCTTAGCACTTTGTATGAACAACTGTGAGAACTTGTGGACTGTCTGTGTATTTGTCTTGGATCCACTTTTAGCACTAGCAAGCTCTCAAAGAGACCTCAGGACTTCAAAATCCTCTCCCTCTCATCCATAGCTTTGAAGACATTCCTATGAAGACAACATAGACCCCGTCTGCCTCAGCACCTCCCTCTTTCACCTTTCCCTGGGCAAGTGAACCACAGAAACTTTCATAGTTTGGCAAGTCTGTGAGAAAATCCTACCTAGAAAAAGATTACTCCTTTATAAATCAGATGTTTGGGTTAAGCTTGGACTTGTTATCAACCATCTCAAACTGCAGAATTTTGAAAATCCATGGTTAACATCTCAAAAGGGAAAGGTTATGAGCTTTCTGAAATTCTGATCCCCTAAGATTATTATATAACAGAATAAAGGTTTAACATTTTCCAGGAGATAAGGCAACAAAACAAGCTTAACTAAAACCACAGTGTTATTGAAATTTTGGTCCCAAGTACTTATGCAACTTTATGCAGCCAGTCCTTGTAGAAGATCCCTTTCCATTGCCTACCTTCTCAGGTCCAATTTACCAAAGCTAACACCCACACTAGGAAAGGGAAGGAGGCTGGGTGACAAAGGATGTACTATATTGGCTACCTCGAATACAGTCATGGAAAATTACAGAAAAGGTTCAGAAAAAAACCTCTGAGTTGAGCTTTGGTAATAAAAGTCTAGTGTGGTATTGACTCTTCAGGCTAGAATTTTACATGCTTGTCTAATTTATAGAGCAAACTTTCTGGGGATATTAAGCTAGAGTTAATCAGTTATTGCTAAGCTAACCATGCTAATAAAAAAAAAATCAACATTTGAAGATTAATTCTTACATTATACCACGGGGCAAAAACCATAAGTGACTCATTGGAAAATTTACTATACCAGGAGCTTTGAACAAGTAGCCCAGGTAGGTATTTGTACACGTTCTGACCTGAAGCCCCAGGCTGAGGGTCTAGGTCCTAGCTTCTTCCTTCCTTGGTGGTGACCTTACAGAAGTTTCAGGACCTCTTACCCATAAAAATGGGATAATACTTAATTCAAAGTTGCTGTGAAGCTCAAATGAGAGAAAAGTGCTTTGTAAATTTAAGTGTTACATAAAAAGTATAGTAAATGTACACAAGGCTCATTAAGCATATATTTGCAGGCTATTTTAATTCTAATTGCTATCTATTTTTGGATAGGTTGTTTCCTTCTTTAAGTTCCTGCAGTTCCTGGTTCTTACTATGTATATCTTCTGTCCTTCCTTCCCTCCACACAGAGCCTGACCATACTTCCGGTTAAAACTTAGTATAGGACCATGAAAAAAAAAGACTTGAGAGCATGTTGCTAAGCAGTTGCTTCAGCTACCTCACTCCTTTCTTCCAGAATCCTTGATGATGCTAGGAAACAACACTTACCAGTCACACCTCCTTCCTAACCCTTTTCTCTACTAGCAAAGAACAACAATTTAAGTTATGAATCAAAATTCATGAAGAAGTATCCAGTAAATGTAGAAATACTACAAATAAAAATTATTTTAAAACAATTACACTTTGTGGTTTGTTTGTTTTTTCCCTAGAGATTGCAAAACTGACCCCCTTTAAAAAAAAATCCTTGAGAAATCAGTAGGGGGCAGTATGTTAATCACAATTTGCAGGTGGGAAAATTCAGGCTTTGAATTTTAAGTTTCACTTGTCCTCAAAATACCTATGTGTTTACACAAGTTACACCACAAATATTTCCCCAGTTACACTGATTTAGGAAGTGTTATTTTGAGCCCCATTGCTTAGAATATCACTAAGAAGCTGAAACTTGTTAATATTCAAAAATCCCAGTATGAAGGTATTTAAAGGAGAGGCAAGAAATTCACATTTTATGCAAGCAGCAAATAAGAGAGAAACACTTGTGACTTCCCCAGACCAAAAAAAAAAAAAAACAAAACCATGTTTAACACCACCACTAGTGCCTTTCCCGAATCTTTGTGTGATCTTTGAAAGTTTCACAGACCAAGTAATGTTGTTTCCAAAAGTGAATTCACTGTGACTTGTCATTGTAAGGGGCTAATTTGACAGCACTCAAGGTTTCCACAGTAATTGCCCTTGGTTGTTAAATATTCTAGCAGCATTTGCTGCAGTGTTGAAAGTTTTATGATCATTATGAGAGGATATTCATTTTTCCCCCCTGTGGCTCACTTAATTTTAGTTTCAGAGCATTTAGGAAAATGGTCTCTGACAGGTGTGAACTTAGGTTTTAAGAGAATTGACAAATAAAGTAAAAAAGGAAAAAGAGTAGGCCACTTTGGGTAAAAGACATTGGCATTCCTACAGATGAAAAGCTGTACCCTCTGGAGCAGAGCTGGGGAACCTGCATAAATCCAGGTGACTGGGACTGGTTGGCCAGGTATATCAGGTAAACTCGGTGAAATCCCGAGGCTATGCTCTGCCAATCTATTTCTCAACAATGGTCTCTTAACAGGGCGTTAAGACACAATGCAGGTTCATTTTCTAGTGCTACCATATTATAGACTAGCAGTATGTTCTATCTACCTACTCTATATTTTAAAGAATTAAAAGCATCTGTCTTTTGAGTTATTTCCCAATTATGCTTACATGGGCCTCAACCTGAAAGGAGTTTCTAGGTCAGTTGACAGAAACTAAAAGAAGGGATAGGTCTTTGAATAGCTAACTTACTATACTAACTTCTGAGATAAGAAATAACTAATTAAACCAAAATAGATTAACACATTTTAATCTGATCCTTGGAATTACAGGATCAAAACATGGGACTTATCTCATTCAACAGAGGCAGAGAATAGTTCCCCATTTCTTAATCTTTGGAAATTTTGTCATACTCCAAAGATTAGTTACAAAGGGCCCCTTTCTCTTAGGAAAATACTGGTTGTAAGAAATGAGATGCAAAACCACCCTGCCAGTACACCCCCTAGTGGAACTTCAGCATAGTACAGTTTGGGGGTCCAAAAACATTCTAGGTACAGGTTGAGTATCCCTTATCCAAAATGCTTGGGACCCAAAGTGTTTTGGATATTGTAATATTTGTATCTACCTAATGAGATGCTTTGGGGGATGGGACTCAAGTTTAATTACAAAAAGCATTTATGTTTCATAATACCTTATATAACAGGAAGGCAATTTTATATATTATATTTAGTATGTCTACATTTTGACTGACCTCATCATGTGACCTCAAGTGTGGAACTTCAGAAATCATGTTGGTACTCAAAAACTTCCAGATTTTGGAGTGTTTAAGATTTCAGCTGGGCATGGTGGTGCATGCCTGTAATCCCAGCAGCTCAAGAGGCTGAGGCAGGAGGATTGCAAAGCCAGCCTCAGCAACTTAGTGATGCCCTAAGCAACTTAGTATGACCTTGTCTCAAAAAAAAAAAAAAAAAAAAAGGAATGGGGATGTGACTCAGTGGTAAAGCACCTTGGATTCAATTTCCAGTACCCCCCCCCCTCCGAAAAAAAAGATTGAAGATGTTTGGATTAGTGATGTTCAACATGTCTATAGGACTTAGACCTACTTAAGTACACTTTCCCAGCTCTAATGGCTATGACTGCACCATAGTCATGTGTCTTCTACTTATTAAATATAGTGAAACACAAAGCAAATAGACAAATCACAGCATCTATACATTTATATAGGCAGATATCTAGATTAGAAAGAGGCAAACTGGTGACTTATCACAAACGAGGGAGGCTTAATTTTAGTTTCTGAAAAAACTAAGAAATTTTAGGTGAATCTGTTATTAATTATTCCTTAACTTGAAAAAAAACATTAAATGAAAAAAGGAGTTTCCTACCAAAAATTCAACTTTCAAGTAAGGTTATTAAATTGCTTGAAAATAATTTTCTCAGACTGCCACTATCTATTCATTAGTTATTAAATCAATTTACTGGAACTTGGCAAAGATCTTGAAAATCTGAAAAGTGATTAGCGTAAAAACAAATTTAAGGGAAGAGAATGAATTGAGAGAAGGTGAGCAGTTATATCTAGCCATATGGTTTGTAACTCTTGTTTAGGTTCCAGTCCTGCAATGAATGGCTACCGCACTCTCCATTCAGTCTTTTTGAAAAAGCTACTCAGTGTTACATTAGCATAGGTTAAAGAATACTTGCATTTTGAAATGTCCTATAGATTAATTTCTACCTGGTCAGATAATGGATAAAGTCCTGAATAGAGAAATAAGGAAGGACTAGGCATGGTAATAAAGGCGTGAATTCTAGCAACTCAAGAGCCTGAGGCAGGAGGATCACAAGTTTGAGGCCAGTTTCAGCAACTTAGCAAGACCTTGTCTCAAATAAAACAAGGGCTGAAGATATAACTCAGAGGTTCTGTGCTCCTGAGTTCAATTACTAATACCAGTAAAAGAAAAGGAGAAAAAAGAAAAAAAAATAACAAGAGAAGAAAGAACAAATACGGCTTTGCTTTCAGGAATGGAGACAAATAGCCCCTGTCATTCCATGATCAAACAAGAAGGGACTAATCCTTGAATCTAGGATTTGATGATTATTTTATAGGGGCTACCACCTTAATGTATAAAGTTACTGTCAAGTCAACATGAAAACACTTGCAATTTGTATTTTTCTTTTGCAGGAGTGATATTTTTTTTTTTTATACTAATCAACTTCTATAGTCTCCAAATAAAATGGACTCAAGTGGCAGAGTAGCCAGCCAAAGGTTCTTCCATGAAGCATGAGCACACAGGGCTCTCTTGGGGCACAGTAAAGAGCAGCCTGGCTGGAGTTTATAGTACAGCAGGGGCTGTATGAGGTGCTGAGTTGGGAAGGCAGGTGTAATTCAGCTTTGAAAGGCCCAAGATGCCATGCTAATGAGCTGGACTGTGAGTCATGTGGTCACACAGGGTTTCAAGCAAACTCAGCTCTACATAGATAACCCTGGATTGAAGAGCAAAAAATGGGAACAGAGAAAGAAGTTAAGAGGCTCTGAGTCTAGGCGAGAGGTGATGGAGGTACACATGAAGGGGTGGGAATGGAAAGAAGGGGATTAGTTAAAGTCCTCGGTGGCGAGAGAGAACAGTCAGGATTTGGTGACCCACATAGAGAACTGAAGATTATGCCGATGTTCTCAAGCCTCGTGACTGACCAACTGTGGAATGCAAGAAGGGGCAAAGAGGAGTTAGTTTCGTATTGTGACATGCTGATTTCACGCAGTTAGGAAAAGGTGTACAGAGACAACTGGTCCGAGCACACAATCCTAAAGAGCCAACATTCCAAAGGTGGGGAGGCCAAGAGGACTGGGAAGGCAGAGAGAGGAACAGAAAGGTGACTCTTCATGGAAACTAAAGCACTCAAGATTCAAGGAGATGGTCACGTTCTGTGGAAGATCAAGCTGCACACTGCATTTGGCAATGAGGGAGCACCACATTCTACTCATATAGCTTAGAAATGATGGCATTGGTTACTTTGCAGTATTTTCCAAACTGAGATAACTAGACAGATTAGAACACAGATCAAATACGTGGGGAAGTTTCTCATAGGGTTTAATGTCTGGTTCCCTACTCACACTAATTTCGTAAAGAGACACTTTTCCATGCTGTGGATTTTGATTTCTAGTACAAAAGATTAGGGCCTAGCAAAAATTATTATTATTACATCAAGTTACTGATGTAACACATCAAACATAGAAACTAAAGTTCAATAAACATGTGATCCTAGTTTGTGTATACAGATAAACGGTCCCAGCTATCCAGGCAGTTACCCTCAAAATGAGATTCTTTTCCTTATCCAGGCAGTTACCCTCAAAATGAGATTCTTTTGACTATAACCAAGAATTAATAAGATAAACTATGCCAATTTACAACCTGGTTCAAGAATTAAAAGTCTTTATTTTGAAAGCTCAAATATTTTTATGCATGTGACATTTACTTATGACAGAAACCAGTTCTAGAGCAGACTTTAAAAATAGGCCATAAATTCTAAGTTTTTAGTATCTACCTTAATAACATCCTATAGGGAAACAATATTATATAAAATGTTTTAGTCTTAAAATTCTTAATATTATGGTATGGAGGAGCAACTATCAAATATTTTATATGAATATTTTAGAAATGATTTTTTTTTAAACATTTTAAACCTAAGGGGGCTTGGGAAAAAAAATAAACAAAAACAAAACTAGCTTTCTCTAACCAGAGAAAAGAGGAATACAGTATGTGAGATTAAAAACCAGTAAATCACATAAGAACTTAAACATTAACGATTAGGGACCATCCATGAGATATTAGGTACAATGGTAGCACTAATGCATTTAAGTGCTACATTACTCAGATCTAGCTGGTGGGCTTTTACTTTTCCTGGATGGATTTTAACTAAATAGACTTTAGACATTTGGATATAGATAAATGCCTAATTCAGTAATTAGTATTTTAAAACTGTGAAACCTTTTAAGTTAAGTGGTCTATTAATTAACTACCAATTATCTTGTCTGACTAACGTATCAATAGAAGTAAATTACCTACTAGCTATTTGACAGATTTAGTCCTTTACCATGCAAAATTTCTTCAGAACATAAAAGGCCTAGAGTTAAATGCTTTTGCTTCCCCCTTTTGGCTAATCAGGGATCAATGTGCTGCTCACGTATAAAGGCCAAATGCAGCTCTTTGATTGAAAGGATCTACAGATAAACTTAGGCTTTTAGAAATAGCAACCAAGATTTTATACCCCTTCTGAAAAAAAACATCAAGTGAAGCAATGTTAATATTTGGAGGGGAACCATAGGATTGCAGTTGCTGAATCTCAGAGATCACCTTTCTATATTTCAAAGTTGAATGCAGAGGTATTTTCAAGGGTTTTTTTTTTTTTTTCCATTTTAGCAAGATAGAGCGCTTATCTGAATGATTTCTATGCTAGTGTTAAAGTGCATTTGTTCTCAATAGCCTTCTCCCAACTATGTGTTTCACAGATTATGCACACCAAAGTCTACCCCATATCTATCACTTCTTGACTGGTGACCAAGAGAAGATTCCTGGGAAATCTGGTAGTAGAACAACACTAAAAGGTGAAGTGCCACAGCAGACTGCAGACTTGTGCAGAACAATGTGGTAAGGGTCCTCTCCTTGAGGCCTAGTTATTGGGGAAAAAAATGATTGGTTGGTATGTATTCAATTGGAGCTTGATTCAAATTGGCATATCAAGAGCAGCTTTCTCAAAGTCCTCAGCCTCACACCTATGGACAGAGTTAACACACTACTGTAAAATTGAGCATACAGGTGGGGCAGGACGACTGGAAAAGTCACAAGTCAGTAGGAAACAAAAGGAGATACAAATAGTGAATGTGGGCTAGAGTTAAATGGTTTAAGTATCAGCTTGAGTTAGTTCAACAGAATACTTACCTTTTGAAAGTTCACTGCAATAGACCCACATGAGCATTCTCTAAATAGGTTATCTTCTAAATATGTCAGCAGAAGCCTATTACGTATTATTGAATATTTATTGAGTGACTTAAGAAAAAAGTCACTTTTTATATTCATCTGTTTGTTTTCTTCTGTTTCAGGCAGAAGAAAACAAACAGATGAATATAAACAACTACCTTCAGACAGCTTGCTGTCTACTTTGGGATAGGGCACAACGTAGACAAAATTATGTCAAAAATCCATACTATGCACCAAAGGATGGCAATGACAACAAATGCTGTCAAACAACAACAACAACAAACAACAAACAACAAACACCCAGGGAAAGAAAAGCCTTATGTGAGTCATTTAAGTGCAGTTTCCTTGGAAAGTAAGGGGTTGGACCAGATGGTCTCTAAGGATCCTTTAGCTCTGATATCCAAGAATGCCAGGAAGGGCTACAGTGGGGAGGGAAGGGTAGGCTGACAACTTGGACTAGACTTTAAAAGGCACAGGGAGTAGAGGAAGAGGCAATTCCAGGCAGCGAGACCAGTATGAGGAATGGTTTGGAAGTGGGAACATCCACAGCTTTTCAGTGATATCGACATGGTCTTCTATTTCACCGTCCATAACTTTAACTCTGAGTCAGGATCAACATACTATTTGTTATTCTACGAAAACAGACATTAACTGCTACTTAAAAGTCTGGCTGAAGATGATCTATTTAAATAATTGAACAAGCTCTTTGCTCAGCTGACGTACTTAAAAATGTATAAGGGAATTTTTTTTTTCCTTCACCCAAACACAGTAAAAAGATATAATCATTATTTTTTCTGGAAGGAAGACAACACAAGTCAGGCCAACACATCTTTGAAAAATCATCACTAACATTTTTGCTTAAGAGTACTACTGGAAGGAAAGTACTCTCAACAGTACTACTTAACCTTCCCACCCAAATCACTGTAAAAACTATAATATACCTTCTTTTAAATTTTAGTTGCAAATTTTCAATTTCTTCTCAAAAGGTTTTAAGTCTCGGCAAGAAGTCAGAAATTCCAACTCTAAAATGAATTTTCTGACTCAATATTGAAAATAATTCTTAAGTTTAGATGCTTAGGGGAAAAACAGCTGGAGAATTTAGGAGCCTCCCATATTTTAATATGAAGTGACATCATTACCACCAAGGCTTCCAAGAACTCCCTAAATTGTGTGGTTAAACAACATCTTGAGGCACAGTGAGGATGCTAGAAAGGTGCTGTGTTCCTCCTTGGTATACAGATTCAGTTCCACTAGAGATGTGATTCAATTTCCTCCTTATGTTAGAAAGTAGACTAGGCACGGTGGCTCACATGCCTGTAATCCCAATGGCTGGGGAGGCGGAAACAGGAGGATTACAAGTTCAAAGCCAGCTTCAGCAACTTAGCAAGACCCTAAAGCAACTTAGTGAGACCCTGTCTCGAAATAGAAAATAAAAAGGGTTGGGGATAGGGATGTGTCTCAGTGGTTAAGCACTCCTGAGTTCAATCCCTCGTATGGGGGGGGGGAAGAGGAACCTAATCTTAGAAGTACAGTATATTATCTGGGCATGGTGGCACATACCTATAATCCCAGCTACTGGGGAGGTCAAGGCCACCAGGATTAGAAGGTTGAGGCAAGCCTAGGCAATTTAGAACTTATCTCAAAATAAAATTTGAAAGTAGATGGGGATGTAGAAAAAAAGAAAAATACAATATTTCAATTTATGTGCATTTCTAAAGCTGAGGCTATGGATTTTCTGAGCCTAACACATTAGTCCTCATTTTATAGTATGTCTAGGGAAGACAAGATGTTCTCCTATTATAAATATTTTTTCACCCAAGACTATATGAGGTTTCTTTAAAAATCTGGTTACATTCAGATGAGGTGGTACTTGCCTGTAATCCTATCGGTTGAGAAACTGAGGCAGGAGAATTGCTAATTCAAGGGCAGCCTCTGCAATTTAAGGAGACCTTAAGTAACTTAGTGAGATCATGGTGGGTGTTGTTTTTTTTTTTTTTTTTTTTTTTGGTGGTGCTGGGGATTGAACCCAGGGCCTTGTGCATGCAAGGCAAGCACTCTACCAACTGAGCTATATCCCTAGCCCAAGATCCTGTCTTAAAATAAAAAAAAGGGTGGGAATGTGGTTCAGTGGTTAAGCGCCCCTGAGTTTAATCCCTGGTACCCAAAGTCTGATTACATTTGAAATTTTACAAGTCAACAAAATAATCAGAGAACAGTCAGGGAGGTGAAACTTCAGAGTACTTGGTGTAGGTAAAAGTTAGGAAATCTTGCATCATCTCAGTCAAAGGTTACTGGGAAAAAAAACAATTCCCAGTTGCCTGTGGTGCACACTATGCTACTGACAGCTGTGTATCTGTTTAAGGCTGATGCACTGACTGAAATCAACACAGTTCACTTTTACCATTCTTCAAATATGGAAACTACATTACACCTGCAATTTATGTCTGTCTTTTGTTCCAAATAGCAGTTTTTTGTTTTAGTCAGAATTATAATCATACAAGATTCTTGATAGAGTATACTGTCAAGTTTATTCAGTTGGACTAGCATTTACTCACCTAAACCAACCCTTTGATACTTGCTACCAGTAAAAAACAAAACCAAAAAAACACCTTTAATTCAGCTCCCCATACCCACTGCACATAATCAACACACACTGACATGCATGTACACACAGAGGCACATTCACATTTCCCTAAACTTTATCTTCTTACTCATTCAAAACATGGACATGAGTTAGCTCAGGTTATTTATATGTTCATTTCTAGAGGTTCTGAAAGGAAATGAAGCTCATGTTTAAAAAATAAAACATCAAAATAAGCTTCTTCCAGGATCAGAGAATAGGCTTGCTATTGGATAAGCAACATATAAATAAGTACTTCTAAAGCCAGATTAAGTTTTTAAGCAGTTGCTAAAAAATTAAGGGGTTTAATGTGACCTATTTAGGAGAAATAGTTCTTTGTTGTGTTCTATTAGAAGACTAATCTGCCCATGGAAAATAATATAAAACCCTATCTCCTTATCCCTCTAATTATTATTATTATTATTATTTTTTTGCAGTGCTAGGGATCAAACCAAGCCCAACATGTGCTAGTGTTCTACCACTGAGCTACACTCCCAGCACTCTCTACTTCTTCTTTATTGGATTCATCCTGTCTACAAAAGGGAAAATACTATGAGGAAAAAAAAGCATAAAGTGGGTCAACAGTGCACAGAATTACAGAGGAGAGCTTCACATCTGCCTTTATTAAAGATAATCCAGCTGAAAAGTTATGGTTACTTTGTCCCTCCAAGCAGACAGCCCCCACCACCACCCAATTCCTAGATGCTACATAGCTCTGCTGGCTAGAAGTTCACATTGTTTAAGTCCCACAGCTCAACAGGTCTCATGATGTCCTGCCCGCTCTGTGGCCCTATCAAGGTGACTTCTGTTCTCATTTGAGAAAATTTTCCAAGCTGAAAAAGTCCCGAGATGTCCTCCAACAGGACAATGCTATGGATCCTGGTGAAGATAAGTGATGGCCAGGGTGGCCTGATCACTCCCAGTGGACCACAAATGCTGATCTCAGAATCTTTGGCACTTTCTAAAATGTGGCTGAGCAGTAATTTGGAAGCCTAAACCCTGACTTTAGGAATTCATAAGAACAACCAATGTTTTATAAACTCTGTGGAAAGTAAAATAAACAAACCCAGGGTTTTATACTCTCTCTTGTTATTTTTATGGCAATTTTTCAAACTAGTTCACAATGTTAAGTCTTTTACCCTCTCAAGAAATACTGAATTTGGGGGAGAGGAGAAAGTAATGATTTAATAGTAACCAACATACAATGAAATTCACCATGGGGGAATAGCTCATTAGGAGGCTCGGTGATGGGAGTACAGGTGGCTTTTAGGCTGGCACTGAGATCTCTATCCTTCTCAAAGAGGGGCCCAGGACTTTAAAAAAAAAAAAAAAAAGGTTATATTTACCCAGAAGTGTGCATGGCAGTTGACCATCATGGTTCTCTCAATGAGCTCATCAGGACATTCCAGAAGGTGATGTCCAGAGACCACGCCAGCATTATTGACCAGGACTGAGACTTCACCAACCTCTTTGCGGACCCTTTCAGCGGTCAAGTAGACATTCTCCCTTTTCCCCACATCACAGGTGTAGGTAAAAACCTGCAAGTTACAGTGGGGCAGAATTTCTTCCTCACCATTCCCAGCTGTCCTCAGAAGTCCAGATGAGGGGGAGAAAATGGAACAGAGAAGGAGGTACAGAAAGTGAGTCACATGGCAATCAGAAGGACAAAGATCACACAAAACAAAAGTACTACAGTGAGCTTCAAATTTCTGACACCACAAGGCTTGCCAATGACTGAACTTACAGCTGCTTTCCTCCCCCCAGTCTTTGGAAATTGCAGCAATTTACTGGATAACTTTGCTTAGGGGAAAGTCATGTAATTGTGACAAGCCCAAAACAAGTAGACCACATGGGATCAGCTTGCTGGAGCTAAAGACACCTGCAAAGAACAGATCTCAGCCCAGAGAATAACACGGCACACACATTACACATTCCTATTTTGGGGGGTGGGAGGGGAAGCTGGGGGAAATTGACCAGAAATAGCTCTTAATATTCAGTATGAGCACCATCAAAATAGAAATTCACTTTAAAGTTCATAAATCAAAGCTGTAAATAATCATCTGAATTCATCCATAGGCAAAAAATGAATTTAAAGTTTCTCATGAAAAAGTAGGGGCCACTGACTTGTTCTTATTGGGGTGAAACAAACTAATGGGCCACATAAAAACTTGAATGGCTTAAAAACAAAATCTCTTCTCTGGAAACCCTTATCTTTTGGGTTTTGGAAGGGAACACACACAATCTGTATTTGCTACCCCTTCACACTAGCATCATTTCCAAATTTAAATCAAGAAAGCAGGTGCCAAGAAGTCTGTAACAAATCATGGACAGAGAGAAAGAGTGGCACTCAAATAAATATTCATATAGTTCAATATTTCTCCTGGAAATGAAAACTTCTGTCAAAAAGCAAGAACAATCATCAAATTTTCCTGGACCAATATTTTATGTTTGGTTACAGTTTCCACTTAGGCTTTTTCTTCTTCATTGTCTTCTTCTTAAGTCTCAGATTCAGGTTATACAAAAAATGCAGACTGGGGTGACCAGAAACATGAAAGAAATTTACATGAATTCATGAAGCTGAAATCCTTCAATAACTTTCTCAAGAGGCAGGTCATCTCTCAGTCATGCTGGGGTCTGTAGTAACTAAAGCACTTACTTATCACAGGCGAAACAATGTAATTATTTTCTTTTGGCTAAAGTTATAGCGAAACCATCAATACTGCCCTCTTCTAAGGGGTTCAGACCGCAGTAACACATATACACGGATACAGTCCAGTCTAGGAACAACTTCTCAAAGACGCTTCTGTTTCCCATCATGCGAATGCAAACAAGAGACATTTCTTAAGGAATTCATCCTGAGGTAACAAGTTCCTTCTGCCTTCCCTAGGCTCAGAGGGCATAGGAAACACCAGAGTCGTCCCCAAAGGGACGGACCTCCTTAAAGGGCTGGGTTTGGCACACTTTCCTCCTTCCAATAGTGCGGTGATCATTCTCTTTTATTAGGGGGTAAATTCCACTCGTTTTCCAAAAGAATGATAGGGTATTCTTTTTCTCTAGAGCGGGGCTGACCATGACAGTGGGATTTGGGGACCTTTCAGGGGAGAGTGCAGGGAGGGGAGAGGTTTTACCCAACAATGCTCGGGCATGAGTCCGAGTTACCTTGCAGCGCGGCGGCATCAGCTGCCTCCAGGTCGCGGTAGATGTGGCGAACCATGCCCGCCGTCTCCTCGTTGCTCTGCGTGTTGATGTCCCAGAGCACCAGCAGCGCCCGGCGCCGGGCGAACTCAAGCGCGAAGAGACGGCCCAGGCCGCTGCCCGCGCCCGTGATAAGGCACACCTGGCCGGCCACGCTCTTCTCCTTGGGCCGCACCAGCCAGCGCGCCGCGGCCAGCACGAACGCCCAGAGCACTTTGAAAGTGACCACGAAGAACTCCACTACGATGTTCATCGCGACGCCCGGGGGCCCGCGCGAGCCCAGAGCCCCTGTCCGCGCCCACCCCGCGCCAGGCACACCAAAGGAGCCCTTGTCAGAGCGGCCGGGACCAGAAGGCTGCACCCCGCGCCTGTCCCCGAGGTGCCCGCCGGACCACAGTGCGCGGCGCTGCTCTCTGCTAGCGCGGTGCTGGGCTCCGCGCAGTGGCCCCGGGCTGTGCCCGCCGCGGCTGCCGCCCGGCTCGGCGCCTCCTGCCGGCGGCCGCCCGCCTGTCCCGGAGAGTCCTGCCGGCCGGTCCCGCTGCAGCGGCGGTGACAGCCGTGAGTTAGGCGACGCGCACTGCCCTCATGGCCAAGCTGCCGCCGCCCGAGCGTCCCCGGAGCCGGCGCAGCGGCTCCTTCTCACCCCGGGGAAGGAATGAGCGGTGGAGACCGCACCGGCTGGCCGGCTGCCGCAGGAGTTGTCAACTTGACCCAAGTTGCTAGAGGGTGGGAGAGTGGGGTGCGGGGCAGCGGAGCGCCGGAAAGGGGGGACTCGGTAGGCTCAGGCGAGCGCTGCCCAACGGCTTGCAGCTGCCCCTGCGGTCTCGTGTCCCCCTGCCCTGCACTCCCCGCGGCTGTCACTCGGGTACCGGGCTCCGCAGCACAGCGCCGCTTGCAAGTTGGAGCGCTCCCGGCCGGCTGTGAGAGGGTTCCACGCTCCGCGCTATATAACCCGCGACGGGGAAGAGCCGGCGGCGGCATCGGCTCGGCCCTCCCTCCGCTCGGCCCTCCCCGCCCCCGGGCGCACCCCGCCCCCGGCCCAGCCCCCAGCCCTCCGCCCGTCGTCCGCCGAGCCGCGCGGGGCAGCCCCTCTCACACGGCCGTGGCCGCAGCCTCCAGCTCTCATTGCACCTCCCTTCGCAGCTCACGCCCCCTGCCGTAGGTCGTCCCTGCCTCCGCCTGTCAGGCCGCGCGGTCGGCGGAGCCCCGGCCATCATCCCCTGGCCGTCGCGTCCTCGCTCTTCCCGGTCTTGCCACTTTCGTTAGCCAGGGGACTTCGGACTGCCCCGCCTGCGATCAGGCGCTGCGGAAGACAGCCCTGCAGGCTAGAGGACAACGAGAAGGACCTCGGCAGCGCGGCAAGGCGGGTGCCAGAGTCTGACTACCGGAGGCAGAGAGTTGAGAAGCGGCCAAAAGTGGCTTCGAATCGCTGCTACCTGTTTGGGACATTATCCCAAAGGCTCTCATTTTCTTGGCTGAAATCACCACCCCGGTAGTTACCCACAGCCCTGGTCAGGCGTCTCCCTCCCATCGAGTGGACTATGGAGTGATGCATGCCGGGGTTTGTAGTTTATTCCCCAGGGGCGTGTTATTTGGTTAATTTACAAGGTGGAAGTCGAGCTAATCCTGTCAACGCAACCTAGGGATTAGGACCCCGAGCAGTCAAGGTGTCACCACTCTTTGCACTTGAATTGATTAAAGTCTAACTACTGCATTTGCTTTTCCCACAAAAGTTTCCCCCAAAAGTTGATTGGAAGAAGCTAAGTCGGGCATTTCTTAATTTTGCAACTTCAAGGTGGGCTCTCAGCTCTGAGTTCTTTTCCGGCTTATTTTAGGACTCCTATAAATCGTGGGGCTTCTCTCGCCGTCTTTAAGTGGGCAGTGCGCATGCGCCAACCTCCTCTTTTCCGGCTGGAACCATGGAGGGTGCCGAGTAAGTTACTCCTCGTCCTCTCGAGAATCCTCCTCCATCCCCGAAAATATAGGCCATTTGTCTCAGTTTTTCCCTGTCTGGTTGTACTTCTTACCTTTTCCCACTTATCTGTGTGTTTGTGACGCTCCATGACACCAGTAGGGACCCCGGGCTGGGATGGGATGCGGGCGGCCATAGGGTGAAGGTTTTGGAAGTACCGGGAACGAGGTACCAGCGCAGAATTTATGTATGCATCCAAGCCGGTTGGGCAGAGGTCCATTCCTCGATGGAACCGAGGTATATCGAGGCCGGTACAAAACCTCTTGAGTTGAATTCATCCTTTGTTAGTACTTGGCCCAGGCGTTTTTGCTTACAGGCCTTTGCTTTCAGTATGCGTGGCTTGGGACTTGAACCAGAGTGGAATTTGGCCTTTTTATTTTGAGAATCCCAGGTTCTTTAGGCAGAAAGTTAGGTGTCTTTGTAGCAGTCTTAAGGTTCTGATACATCTTGTGTAGATATTTTCTAGGTATATTTTCCAGGTTTAATTGTTGGAGGCCAGGACTGGAGCTGGAATGTTCATTCTGTTAATGTCACATTTGCGATTGTGGTTTATCTGAAATGTGTGTTAGAAGGCGAAAATTACTGAAGGAAATTTAAAAATTCTGTTAGACTGGAGCATGTTAGGGTAAAGATACCAGTGATAGTGAAGAGCCACTGATGCCCCATGTGTTAACACTTTGCTCAGTACAGCATGGGAGTGATGCAAGGCAGAAAGATTTCTGAACTATTGATAATATTCTTTGTATGCTAATGACAGAGAGAAGAAAAAGAAGGTTCCTGCTGTGCCAGAAACTCTTAAGAAAAAGCGAAGGAATTATGCAGAGCTGAAAGTAAAGCGCCTGAGGAAGAAGTTTGCCCAAAAGATGGTAAGTTAAGGTTTGGATGCACTCAGCTTTGAGAGGAGTCCATGTGGTTGGGATTGAGAATGAAGTGAACCTTCTTAGCTAGACTTGTTTACTTCACTGTTGTACCAAGGAATTGCTTGAAGCTTCCTAATGTAGCTTTTGGGAATGTTAACTGTACTGTGGCAAGAAAAATTTCAAGGGAAGATTATTTTAAAAATTGCTATTGCAAATTGTTTGGGAGTTAAGAATCATGAATAATTGGTAATTGTTTTTCAGCTTCGAAAGGCAAGGAGGAAGCTAATCTATGAAAAAGCCAAGCATTACCACAAGGAATATAGGCAAATGTACAGAACAGAGATTCGGATGGCTAGAATGGCAAGAAAAGCGGGCAACTTCTATGTACCTGCAGAACCCAAATTGGCATTTGTTATCAGGATCAGAGGGTAAGTTCAGTTTTTACTGTATCTGGTTTAAAGGGAATTTTAGAAGCCTCGGTAAAATTTCCTGTTAATTCAGGAAGGACTTATCTAAAATATGGGAATAACAATGCTCAGGTGTGACTAGAAAAAAGCATGGGTGTCATTTTAAGGGGTTAGTTACAAGCCCTGCCCTAAAGCTCCTGTCTACTTTAATTAAATCAGGAGGAGTTCAGGATCCTGTCAGTTGATTTCAAAAGAAGTTAAAGTGTACAATCAGTATGGTGCTATAACAAAGATAGGTGATAACACAAGTCAGGACCTTTTATTGGTACTTATCAAAAAATAGTTGGAGAGGAAGCAGGTTGATGGGAATTATAGGGTAAAGAGGAAAAACATCAGTGATATTTGGTTTTTGTGGGACATGTGTGATCAGTTTGTTTAGTTTCCTGTCAGTTGATAGTAAAAACTGATTTAAAAAAATTTTTTTTGGTCCCTTTTCACTGCAGTATCAATGGTGTGAGCCCAAAGGTTCGGAAGGTGTTACAACTTCTTCGCCTTCGCCAGATCTTCAATGGCACCTTCGTTAAGCTCAACAAGGCTTCAATTAACATGCTGAGGATCGTGGAACCTTACATTGCATGGGGGTAAGTGCCCTTTTTTCTTGGATTTCTGCTTGGCAAATAGGCTGGTATAGCGAGGTGAATTTTAGATGTTTTGATAGCAGTGACCTTTTTCTTTGATCATGTATGTCTGCTTTTCGTATTTCAGGTACCCAAACCTGAAATCAGTGAATGAACTAATCTACAAGCGTGGATACGGCAAAATCAATAAGAAACGAATTGCCTTGACAGATAACGCTTTGATTGCTCGATCTCTTGGTAGGTTCTTTTTGTTTGGGGGAAGTTTGATATTAGATGGTGAAATTTTATGGCCTCTCATGTCCTTAATTTTCTCACTAATGAACCTTCACATTATTTCCTATAATCCTTCATTAAAGAAAACATGAGATAATTTCATTGCACAGATGCTTTGGCACTGAGCTACATCCCAGCCCTTTAGTTTTTATCTTGAGACGGTGCCCTCAAACTTCTGTCTTCTGTCTCTGCCTGTGCCAGTAATCCCAGTGATTCAGACATAAGCATGCAAATATGGCGCCCTTCTGTTTACTTCTTTTTTTTTTTTCTTTTTTAGGTATACGGTATACATGATTCTGTTTACTTTTGATTTGCATTTAGCTCAGCTTGTAAATGTGCTTTTTTGTATGCCTTAAGATTTAAGCAATCACAAATGAATTTTTTTTCCAGGTAAATATGGCATCATCTGCATGGAAGATCTGATTCATGAGATCTACACTGTTGGAAAACGCTTCAAAGAAGCAAATAACTTCCTGTGGCCTTTCAAATTGTCTTCTCCGAGAGGTGGAATGAAGAAAAAGACCACCCATTTTGTAGAAGGTGGAGATGCTGGCAACAGGGAAGACCAGATCAACAGGCTTATTAGAAGGATGAACTAAGGTGAGAAACTGCATCCTGGGAGAAAGTAGTAGTCTTAATAATTGAATGTGGTGATTTTGAATATAATCAGTACTCTTCAGTGGGGGAGGGGTGATAAATGATTAGTTGGTTTAGTTACTCCTCTACTTCCTTTTGAAGACATTTCTGAAGGGAAGGAACCCCCCCTCCTTTTTATCAATTTAAAAATGGAAATTGGGTGTCCTTTAAAATACCCCTAATTTAATGTTAATCTTTAGCTGCTAAGAGTCTTTAATAGGTTTATTTTCTTTCCCTTTCAGGTATCTACCATGGTATTTTTGTAATCTGGTCAGTTAATAAAACAGTACCTGCTCTCAATGTATTGGTGATTTGTTAGTCTGCCTCTGCCTTCCTTCAGCTATGATGGTGAATCTTTTTTTTTATGATGGTGAATCTTGGTGTGTATACGAATTCAGTCATATCAACAGAAAACCTGGGTCAAGTTTTTATGTTGTGAAAAAACATTTTATCATACACATTTAATTGCTGAAGTCCCATGTCTCAGACACTGGCTTATCTGAAAACTACCGTGTGAATGTGTTATTTTTCCATTTTTTCATTCTTATTTTGCATCTTTGCCCAAATTTAGATGAGATATTAGTAATTCCATTATTACATTGTGGATATTAAATAGAAGTGAAATTAAAACACTTGGCAGTTGAAATGAGTGAGCAAAACTTTGTTATCCTCTACATGTAAAGACTTTTTATTTCAAAGTATACAACGAAAGCAAAGTTTTTGTAGTCACTGGATTTTTTTTAATTTTAGGTGGACACAATATTTATTTTTATGTGGTGCTGAGGATCAAACCCAGTGCCTCACATGCTAGGTGAGCACTCCACCACTAAGTCATAATCCCAGCCCCCATGTAGTCATTGATTTTATTGCTGAGACCTTATTGCAGCAATGTGAAATTTATCCCTTGTTGATTTTTTTGGCACTATTAAACCAGAATCATTCACTGATTTTCAATAATTGAAGTTTCTAGACAAATACATTAGGAATTTCTTTAAATTATTTATAATCCAGAAGCTATTTCTCTGCCTTAGTTTCTTAAGAGTTCATGAATTCTGGAGGAAAAAAACAGTATTTCATAAAATCATCTTACATGTTTGTGAGAATATCTGTTGTGTCAGAGATTTGTTATAGTAGGATCAGTGTAAAAAAAAATACATATAGTATGTTAATCTCTAGGTGGAGCCAAAGAGTTTTAAGTTTTGAAGCTTATCCTCTTTTTGCTGTTAAATGAGTACCAAACCCCTGTCTTCACACATTCACTGTCCTGAAATGGAGGAGTATTTCAGAAGATGTTAGACCTTGGTTGACTTCCAGGTTTTTAGACAATGGTGAGGGCCATCAGTGGCCTTTGCAAAATCAGAGTAAAGTTGTATAGATGGCGTTATTGCTAACTGCTTAGGTGTAGGTGGGTGGCTACACTACAATGTTAGAGGAAATTTTTATTGGGATAAGAATAACAGGTGCTTAGATACAGGGTAGAGGTATTTAGCAGAATTTTTTAAGAGCAGTTTTAGGTTTACAGCAAAAATGAGCAGAAAGTATAAAGGGTTACCACACATCTCTGTCTCCATATATAGCATCTTCTGTCTCAACTCCCTACCACCACCCCAGTGCTATATTTGTTAGTCACTGGATTTATATTGATATATCATCTTGTAAATAGAACCAGAGTGGAGAAACAAGGGAGGGATTGTAGAGATCCAGGATTGTCCACTCTGAAGCTCATGCAGGGTGATTAGGAAATCAAAAGATAGTTGTACAGAGTATGAAGGTAAGTAGGAAAAATTTACAACATTGCTGTCTGCTGGTGACAGCAGTTTTCTAGGGCATAAAGTGAAATGATAATCTGACATAGAAATGAGTGGGTATGAAAATATTTTGTGAACTGTGGAGATGATAGTTGGCACCTTATTGAATCCTACCTCTTTAAATTTGCAAAGGGATGTCCCACTTCCCCATTCATGTGAATCTTGACACCTAGTAGGATCAAAAAGTCACCTAATCTCTTGATTTCCATTTTACTTCGTATTTATTTGTAGGTTCGTTTTTTGGTTGTCTAGATTAAGAATGCAAGTTTGGCACCAGGCTGCTTGTGTTCACATCTAGTCTCAGTCTGGGCCAATAAATCCTGTTTAGTTTCTTAATTAGCAAAATAGGGGAAATGATGGCATCAGTTTTAATAGGATTTCAGTGAAAATTTAATGTAAATGTTTCGTGAAATGTTTGGTATTGGTAGTAAATTTGAGCACTTCAAATGTACAACTGGGAGCAATATAAAATAGCCTCTACTTTGTCACTCTGATGGATGAAATGGACAACAAATGATAAGCTGAGTGCTACAGGGATGTACAGAGCCTCCTGATATCTTTTGGCACCCAGCTCCACAGGAAGATGGACAACTTTCTGTTCCTTTCTTTTGGGGGGTTTAAATATATATTGTCCACTTTTTGGTACTGAGGATTGAATCCAAGGTGCTTAACTACTGAGCCATATCCCCCCGTCCTTTTTATTTTGAGACAGAATCTTGGCAAGTTGCTGAGGGCCTCACTGAAATGGTGAGGCTGGCTTTAAACTTGGGATCTTTCTGCCTCAGCCTCCCAAGTTGCCAGGATTCTAGGCACACACCACCCCCACTCCCCCCACTATTGACAGATTTGATGTCAAAGCAGTCTGTTCTTGTTTTTTGTTACTGGAAATTGAACCAAGATGCTCCTAACCACTGAACTGGTGTTTGAGAGAGGACCTTGCTGAGTTGCTGGGATTACAGGTGTGCATCTCTACTTCCAGCTATAGCATTTCTATCTGGCATTCATTTTCCCCAGCCACTCCCCAGTGTAAGACTTAATATTTAAAATGCCTGGTACATTGTAGGCACTTAGCTCTAACCTCTTAAGCCATTTACAATTTTGAGTCTCCAGTTGGCAGTCATTGGGTATTTGGTGATGGGGAATGGTAGGAGGAGGAGTGGGGAAGACTTCATTAGTAATAGAACATGTTAAGAGAATACTATTCATGCTATCTATGTAGCTAGAAGCTTTCACAAAGGAGGTAGAATTCAGACCCCTAATGACAGAACAGAAATGGCAGAAGTTTCAAGTAGGAATGTAATAACCAAGAGGATATGAGGTTGAGCCTGGTGGCACACATCTGTAATCCAGTGGCTCTGGAGGCTGAGGCAGGAGGATCACGATTTCAAAACCAGTCTCAGCAATTTAGTAAAGCACTAAGCAACTTAGTGACATCCTGTCTCTAAATAAAATACAAAATACAGCTGAAGAATACGACTCAACGGTCGAGTGCCCCTGAGTTCAATGCCCCCCCCCAAAAAAGGGATGAAAAGAAACCATTTAGTAATAAAGGTTTGATTACAATCATTGAGTCCCAATGCTGCTTTCATCCACATAATTCTATGTAAGTGGTTCTAAGTGTTGGGCCACTTAGTTCAAGGTCTAATTGCGTTGGAAAATTGAAGCATGAATGTGTTGAACAGTCTCCCTGGAGTCAAACCATATCTCGTGCAGTTTGTAGCTCTAGTAGAGAGGAGGTGTCAAAAAACAATTTGGCAAAGTGCTGAGGCTGTAGATCCTACTATGCAAAATTAGTGTGCTGTGCCTTAAAAGAGGGGACACCCTAGTTTTCAAAGGAATCAAGAGCACGGGTTAAAATACCCATGAAAGCCTGATTACTTTAAATCTGAAAAGTTAGCTAGCTGATGAGCAAACAACCCAGAAACTACATACACCTGACTGATTGCCCATTACCTAACCTTCCCCTCGTGTTGTGTCACAACTGACCGCTGATAAAACCAGCCTTTTTTCAGCACTTGCTCACCTCAGCACCCCAAGCAGTGACCTCTGGTGCATGCCCTGGAATCCTGGCAGCCTCTTAATCTTACGCAGGCAACCATCCTGGTCCCTTAAGGCTAGGTCCCTTCCTCTGCAGGACTGGCCTGCAACCCAGTAGAGCGGAGCCCGTAGCCCCAGGCGACAGGCGCCTAGCAACCAATGCGCGCATTGGACGGGCGTGGCTGCAGCTGCCCCGGGCCGGGCGGAGCTGAGCCACGCTGCCCAGCATCGCAGGGCTGCCGGCCGCTGAGCATGAGCATGCTTGTCCTGAGAGCAGCTCCCGTGCGAGTGCGCGGCCGACTGCCTCGTCCCACCACTGTGGACAGCACAGCAACGTGGCCGGGCTGGGCCAGGAGCTCGAGTCGGCACAGGGCCGCCGCTGGCTCCCGCGCTGCCCGTTACCCCCACTGCAGTCGTCGCTGGCAGAACTACCCCCCTTTTTACCACGGGCCCGGCACCACAAGAAGCCCTTCCTCTCATACGAGGAGCTGCAGGGACAGTGAGTGCGGATGCCTGGCCGCCTGGCCATCTAGCCCCAAGGCGTTGGAGGTTGGGAGGGCCGGGACATTTCCGGGTCAGGCCTGAGGGGGAGGATGATTCCCCTCCCAAGAAGAGGGAAAACGACCTAGAGAGACACCTGGGCTGGTTCCTCTAAAACGGAGCTGCCAGAAAGAATAGTCACAAGGACCTGATCAAGTATACACTGAAGGGTCGGGTGACAGGAGATGGGGAATGAACCAGGAGAAGAAAGCTTACTTGCTAGATATGTAAATTCCATTCCCTCTCCCCTTCTGATACTGGGCAAACTATCTATTCATTAAGTGGACACACCCTTACAGGTTCACTCTCCACCCCTCCCAGAACTTAAACCTTAAGGGAGTGTGGGATGTGCTTACTTCCTTCTTTGATTGCCATGTATCTGCCTTTCTCCCACACTTGGCACCCAACCAGATGGGCCAGGACTTTGGAGGCTGACCCTATTAGATTGCATAACCCAGTTTTCATTTCCAATTTTGCCTTGTACCAGTTCTGAGTTACCTATCATTTGTGTGCTACTTTTTTCACTAGGGCTTAAAGCTACTAGAAAATAGTTGCATTGCAGGTAGACTTGTATTGTCATCTTTTCATCTAGCCTTTTTGGGGTTATAGATAATCATGGAAACTGTAGAGCCTCTCTCTGGATAAATGCAAACAATTTTGCAAACAATTTTAAAGCATTATACTCCCTAAAGCACAAAAATCTCTGCTCTTTAAATACAACTGTGTGTGCATATGTATACTTAATAGTGTTAAAATCTATTAGAATTTTATTTTAAAAAATACTTCTGACATTTTCATTTTAAAATTCTTCCTTACAGTTTTGAAATTACATTACAGTGCATTGGTACTTTTCATGGGAACACCACAGTATATAGAGTTGGAGATGAATGAATGCCTTCTTTATTTTCTACTACTTTCTCTTTAACCCCAGTTAGAGTTAATTTAGTGTTCATCCTTACATTCTTTATTTTTTGGTCATGAATGAAATTATGTATGGATTCTTTTGAAAAATTGCTTTTCCAATTAAGGTTCAGAGAAACCTTCCATATGAATTTTATACTTAAGGGGGTGTACTGAGTATTTCATACTATAGATGTATCAATTTATGTAACCACTCTTCCACTTGAGATTAGTTCCTTTTTTTCCCTATTATAAACAATGAAACAATGAACATTCTTACACCCAGGAACAGTTCTATAGAATAAATTCCTTAAAGCAGAATTGCAGGCTCAGATATATGTACATTTCCAATTTTGGTTGGATCTTGCTTTCAAAAAATTGTTTTTATGTATAATTATAATGCTTTTTATGTATAATTATATGTATATTATAAAACTAAAAAAATTTTAAGTATAAATCTAAAAGAAAATAATGAATCTTTTCCCAATTGCGTACCCTTTACTTGTTCCAGTATCAAAATACACAATTAAAAAAAATTTAAACATCTTTTTAAAAAATTGTGAATTAACTTTCTTCAGCAGGCCGTGATAAGGAAAAATGTTTATTAATTTAAAAAACAGTTTATGCTCGGTGTTTATTACATGTCAGTCATTGTGCTGAACACTTTGCGAGTGTTTTGAAATTTATTCTTTATACACCTTATGAGGGTCAGAGGCAGGACCCAATGATTATGTAGCTATTGAAGGGCAGAGTCAATATTAGAATCCAGTTTCACTCCAATGCCTATGTTCCTTGTAGGATTTGAATTCCTGCTTAGTCATTGGCTGAAATTTATGTTTCTTTTGGTGTGTTAGCTTTTCATCCCTATAACCAAATACCTGACCTAACAACTTAGAGGAGAAAGTTTATTTTGGCTCAGTTTCCGAGGTTCAGCCCATGCATAGTCTATGGTCAGCCACCACTCTTGGCCAAAGATGAAACAGAAAGATGCTCAGCTTATTGGGGGGCCGGGGCTGGCAGGAGTGACATGGTATAATCTCTGAGGGCACATCCTCTAACTTCTTCCAGCCATCCCACATACCTTTAGCACCTAGCACATTCAAAATTAGGATGGATTGATTAGGTTACAGCTCTCATAACATAATCATTTCTCTTACTACTTAACACAGGAGCTTTTGGGGGATGCTTTGTATTCCAACCATAACAGTTGGGTAGTTTGGGAAATGAGATCCTGTGTTTGATGTTAATTTCTTTACTTCACTAACTTCTGTGTAATTGGTACGGTCTGATGCCTCCAGTGATGCTGGTTTTTCTCCAGTCACTTCTTTGCCCTTTCTTTATCTTTCTGCTTTGCATGTATTTTAAGGAAATCTGTCTTTTTTTCTTTTTTGGATCTTCTAGGCTAATTTTAATGTAGTTTCTGGCCTTAATTGTTACCTGTAAATAGGTAACATTTTTATCTCCAAACCAAGCCTATAATCCCAATTCCTAATACTTGGGTCCAGGTTATATATCTCCACTGGATGGCTTGTACTTCAATTTTATCTAAAACTGGACTCTTATTGCCCTTTAGGCTGAAACTAACATGTTCTCTTTTAAATTAATTCATGGTTCTATAATTTTTTTAGTCATCCCAGTTCATCTTTGATTCTTTTCCAAACTTTCCACATCCAATCTACTATCAGTCTGTCATTCTCACTGCCACACTGCTCTAATTTGCACACTCTGGACTCTTATTAATAGCTGTCTAACTCTTCCTGCCAGATTAATTTTCCTAACGCATAGCAGTGAATATATGCCACACCCCTATTCCAAAACCTCCAGTGGCTTTCCATTACTTAGAGAAGAAAATATAAACCATTTGCCCAGTATTCAGATTCATCCCAATCTATTATTTCATTAACTCTTACAATGGCCTTATCTGAACCCCTTTTTCCAGGCAAACTAGAATACAAACATCCCATTCTCCATGATATCTTGCACTTTTATATCTGGGTAGAATGCCTCTCCCCACATTTTGGCCTGTCTGGATTCTATTGAAATCTCGTTTTCTTCTTTCTTCCACATCTTTCTTGAACCTCCACCAGAAAGTATTCTCTCCCTCCTCTTAACTCATCTAATACTTTATCTTCTAAGGCTTTAATTTTACACACTCTGCCTTCCAGTTGTATAAGTGGATATTTTTTCCCCTTCTGTATTGGAAATTGCATGAAGGCAGAATCTGTATTTAGTTTGTCTTTGTATTTCTCATACATATGGCACATTGATTTGTACATAGTACATAGGTAGTAAATGTATTTGAGTAAAAACTAATATATACTTGGGAATAAAAAAATCACAGGTATTAGTATACTGCTAGCTGGAGTGACAAATATGTCCCAACATGTTAGTGATTTAACATATAGAAGTTTATTATCATTCACACTGTAACAATTTCAACACAGGTGTTCCTAATCAGCTGGTAGCTTTCTTTCATTTGCTAAAAAGACCAGGCTCTGCCATTCACTAGTGTTTCATTCTTGTCTAAATCCAGTCATTGGATAGTAACTATTTTAAATACACACACACACACACACACACACACACACACACACACATACACACACACACAACATACTGTATATCTTAAATAGACGCAATAAAATATATATTTGGAAAATAATCCTGTAAGCAGAGGGGAAAGATAAAGTGTGGATGAAGCAGTTATGTTTCTTAAAACCATGTAAAAATTTGTAACACCTTGTGTTTGCTCACATTTCCACCTCTAGGAACAACTCTATTCTTAGGAGGAGGAGCAAGAATTTGAGAGACTAGTTAGACTTCTTTGCCACCATTATTTTCTACTTGTCAGAACCTCTGGGACTTAGCTCGTACCCCAAAACAAAAACCCAGCCACTGCCCCCATTCAGTTAGTTCAGCAAAGGTGCAGTTTTACCACAGAATACAAATGTAGCTTCATCATTAATATTTATCATAATGAACTGTCATTGTTCACTTTATTTCCCCCAATAGACTGCATGTTTTTATATCCTAATGATGTTGGTATTTTGGCTCCTAGCACAATGCTGGCATTGTGAATAAATAAATATCTTTCTTAATGAATCTATAATTCTCTTTGTTCATGTTCATTTGATAATTATTTTGGTTCAAACAAAACTAAAAATAAAGATGATCTTATCATCTCCTGCTTTTTTGATGTTTGGATTATTTTCAGCTTCCTTTCTATTATAATAGTACAGGATTTGACATCCTTGAAGATAAATATTTATGTATATCAGTGATTATTCCTTTCAAATAAATTGCTGAAAATAAAACTTTCTGAGTCAAATATATTTAAAATTACAAGGACATATATATTGCTAGATTGTCTTCTGGAAATAAACCAAACCATGCTACTACTGAAACTTTGTGAGAGTGCCTTTTTCCTTGAACCCAATCCTATACTGTCTGTTATTGACTTAAAGAAAAAAGTTCCTGTCATTTTCATTGGCCAAAATAGTAGCTCCTTATATTATTTTGCTTTTATTTGAGCACAAGTGAGTGAACTTTTTAATGACTATTTGTATTTTTTCTGTAACGAGTTAGCTGCTCCTTAATAAATGCACTCTATGGATTATTTTAAGATTTTTAACTCTATAAAATCGAACTTCTTTAGTTATTTGTGTTTGAGAAGTTTTACCGGGAACTTCTGGGTATTGTGGCAGAGTGGGCTGACATAGAAGAATCCCATTTTGCTTCACTAGTTTTCAAATACTAAGTAAAATATAAGATGATTTACGGATATGTGGTTGAGCAGGAACCAAGAGAAGGAAATCCCCAGGTGCCTGAAATGAAGGAATATTCACATAGAAAGCCACAATTGAGCCATCTGCTGAAAGCCAGGAGTCACAAAGGAGTACTGTTCCAGTTACTATGACTGCATAACAAATTTCTCCAAAACTTAGTGGTGCAAAACAACCATTTATTGTGCTCATGGACTCCATGGGTAAGGAATTCGGACAGTGCAGAGCAGGGACAGTGTGACTGTATTCCACCATGTCTGAGGCTCATCAGGAAGATTTGAAGGCTGGGGGCTAGATTCACCTGAAGGCTTATTCACTCACACGTCTGGTAGTTGATGCTGACTGTTGATATATGTGGATTGTCAGTTGGAACCTTTATATGTAGACTCTCCACATCTCTTGATATCCACACAATATGGTGCCCTGAGAAAATCTGGTGAAAATCAAGTCATTTTTTAATCACCTAATCTTGGAAATCATACTGTGTGACTTCCTTTGTTTTGGTTTTGGTTTTTTTTTTTTTTTTTTTGGCTGAGGAAGTTAGTTTAAGGGAAAGGGACACAGATCTCATAGGAGTGTTGACATCACATTGGAGGAAGAACATGTGAAAGTGTATTAGTGCATCTATACTTGAAAAATATATAACATGTCACAAGTACCTTAACCCTGAGATGGTAACTTAAAAAATTCTCACCGTTGGCCTGAGAAGCTTGCCATTCACCTGAGCTGCAGTAAGAAAAGAGTCAGCTGCTAGAGATCAGAGCTTCTTACCTTCTACTGGCTCAGTGCTGTAGTCTCAGTTCACGTTACTACATGGTCAGGGACCATAGTCCAAGAAAATGACTTATTTGTTGGTCTGGTATCTCTGAAACTCCAGGCCTGTCAGAGACCAATGAAAAGCCTCTACCAGGATGTCCCTAGCTCAAGCAAGTGTTGACTTCTAAAGATAGCATTTTCTCTAGAGATAAAGCCTTAGTCAAGGATTATAAATTATGTGAAGAAATTAACCACAAGGAAGGAGACTTAACAGATTCGCAAATGGGACACTTGTACCCCCAAACTAAAAGTAATAGAAGGGCATGAAAAAAAGTATAATATTCAAGGAAATAAAAGAGCCATGTGTGGTGTTACACGTCTTAATTCCAACAACTCAAGAGGCTAAGAGAGGAGGATTGTAAGTTCAAGGCCAGTCTCAGCAATTTAGGGAAATTCTGTCTCAAAAAATAAATAAAATAAAAAGGGCTGAGGAGTCTTAGACTCTGTCTCAAATAAATAAGTAAATGAATAAATAAATAAGGCTAGGGATGTAACTTGGTAAAGTACCCCTGGGTTCAATCCCCAGTAACATACACACACACACTAAAGGAGATGAATAAATGGACATGATAAGGCAAGAATGAGTATGAAAAATAACAGGAGGATTAGGAAAATATCCTGAAAAACTTGGAACAGTTTGGCACAACAAAAATTTGTCCCACTTTCAAGACCAGTAGTATTGGGTTGAGATGTCCTGTGTAGAAAATTAAAAGGAATTCAGATGACTTAAATGATTTTGGTTTAAAGAGAGTGATTGAACACATCCATTGACTCCCTCCTAAAATCTTATCGAAATGATTGGGAAAGGATTTAAAAATTAAAATTGTATAAATTCATAAAGAATTAGAGAAAAATAGAAGAGCATCAACAAAGTTTTAGAAGTTGGAATCAGGATGGCATTGAAGTTCTCAGCAATAATATCAGAAACATGTAGACAGTGAAACAGTCCTTTCAAAATTTTTGGAAAAGTAATTTCTAAACTAAAACTATTCCCATCCCAAATTATCATTAAGTGCCAGGGGGAAATGTAGACAATTTTCAGACATTCATGTTCTCAAAAATTTTACCCACTACTTTCCCCTTCTCAGGAAGCTTCGTAAAACAAGGAGTAAACCTTTTACATAATTTTTAGAAACTAAGGAAGTGTGATATTGGCTCAGAGGCAATCAATAAGATCAGTGAAATAGTATAAAGGGTCTAGAATCAGACTCTAATGAATTAGGTGTTCTGGCTTTATCTTTATGTTTTCAGGTAGGAGAAAGGATTTCTTCAATATTATAACATTCATAGAGAAAAAAATTAACCAATATGAATACCAAAATTTA